>NW_027284007.1:0-25768 GCF_046629955.1 Centroberyx affinis | reverse complement strand
TATATGTGTGTGTGTGTGTGTTATGTTTCAGACTATAAGCGTGGGTTTGGAGGGCAGTATGGGGTAGAGGTGGAGAAGCAGGACCAGTGTGCGCTGGGCTATGAGCACAAGGAGAACCTGGCCAAGCACGAGTCTCAGAAAGGCACAGATACTCCCTCCTCCCCTGGCAACCCCCCCCCCACCGAACCCCCCCAACCCCCCAACCCCCACCCCTCTCATGTGGAGAAACCCTCCCCACCCTGACCCAACCCGTTCTGGAAAGACTTCCCCCCCCCCCGCTCCTCCCAAAACTCCCCTTTCCAGAACAGATACTACCTCCTCTTACCCTGATACTCCTTCCTTCACACCCTCCTCCTCCTCCTCTTCAGTAACAGCTGTTCCCGCTTAAGAGTCGGACACGCCCCTCTCTGTGCCCCCCCCCCCCCCCCCCCATCCTGCTTCTGCTGCACACCCTCCCACCACTGCAGCACCGACTGGTTAGAGACATCAACAACATAGTTACTCCCCCCCAAAAAAAGAAAAGGAATCAAGTCTTTTTCTTGTGTATCACTTTTGTGGTGCCGTCATGCCTCTCTCTTTGAGGAATCAAAAAGTCCTGGAAAATTCCACTTTTGTCATATCAGTGGAATATTTTTATTTCTTGTGAATGTTTTTATTGTTTATCAGTTAGGAATGTCAGGTCTGTGCTGCTGAGGTGTGGTAAATTTGAAATTCCCCAACTCGGCCATTTTCTAATGCTATTTATATGATTTTGTACCAGCGCTCATCTGGAATGTAACAGTTTTCCCCCTAACCATATCCCACTCCAACAGCCATCATTTTGGGCCAGGCGATGTAAAGTAGCCTAGTGTACAGTAGTAGAGGGCTGCAAGTAATGATTATTTTCATTATTGGTTAATCTATCAATTATTTTGTAGATTAATTGTTCAATCATTTAGTCTAAAGTGATTCTTAAAATTCCTTACTTAGTCTGACCAGCAGCCAAAAATCTCTGCATATTAATTTTTAAAATGATGTGAAGTGGAGAAAAGCAGCAAATCTTAGCATTTGTGAAGCTCTAAGCAGCAAATATTTTGTATTTACATTTGATAAATGACAAACGATTAATCGATTATCAAAATTATAATTGCTTAATTTTCTGTCGATCTACTAATCTATTAATCGACTAATCATTTCAGCACTAGTATAGTAATAGCTTATGATAGTGTACAAACCAACTAGATTTAGTTTTAATGTAGTTCTTCCTGTGGCGAACAGGCAGTTGGAACTGTCAAGTGTTAGGAAATATGATCAGGTTTTCATGGCGCAAGATATTTGAAGATCATGAAATCTTCAAATTAAATCTATAAATTACCACATTATTTTAAGACTTTGGTGTCTCTAGGGAGCTAGTCTTCTAAAAGGACCTGATGATTGTTCATGGGCCCCATGATATATGTGCTTATTACATTCATATAGCAATGTTCAGTCCAACACAGCATATCGCCTAGCCCCCCCGCACCCCCCACCCTCCCACCCCCTCCTGCTCTTCCCAGCACTGCCGTGATGCTATTTGTTTGCTTCTGCAGTCATTTTGTGCATGATGGCGGCACTGTCACACAGCCACAGTGCATTGTATCAAGACCTGCTGCTGCAAACACGCAGAGACATGGCTGACCTACAATGCAGAGTTTGAGCCAACATGGCTGCCGCTTGCCTCAGTGTTCGGCCATTGGCCCGAAGCGTCTGGCTTATGTCAAGATCCTTCTACTGTCAGTCCCTCTGCTGTCACTGTCAGTATTCAGTTTGCCTGTTTTTTTTTTGTTCCTCCTCTTGTACAGGTTTGCATGAGATGTGTCTCAGCCCGTGTTTTGATTCCAGCAGTTTTCCCCGTTTATCAGTTCTGTCGACTCATCCAACCACAGTCTACTTTGTCTGAACTTCTGCAGACCGGAAAAGGGCTTCATGCCAAGTCCCTAGTCCCTGCCTCTACTTTATCTCAGAAAATTGTGATGAAAATTAAATCCATCTACTTATCTAATGTCAAAGGATTGTCCTTTTATTTCTGCCAGGTCAGACTGGCAGACTGAGTCGTTCTTTTGAGGTCTGCTCTGAAAAAAAAAGTTCGGATGAATGCTGACTGTGGTTGATCCATTAATTTTGGAATAAAACACAAAGTGACCTTTACTTATCTCCCTTTTGTTACCAGATTATTCTAAAGGATTTGGAGGGAAATTCGGTGTCCAGAAGGACCGGATGGATAAGGTAAGCTGTGTGTGTGTGTGTGTGTGTGTTGGGGTTGAAAAGCATTTTATCGAGTCTGAATCCTGTATCAAATCTGCTTATCAGAA
Source organism: Centroberyx affinis (assembly GCF_046629955.1). NCBI lineage: Eukaryota > Metazoa > Chordata > Actinopteri > Beryciformes > Berycidae > Centroberyx > Centroberyx affinis. The sequence continues at coordinate 23,438 of NW_027284007.1, read as the reverse complement.
CCGAATATTTTGAATCCCTTATCAAACCTTTTTACGTAATTTGTCGGGGAACAAAGGACAAAGAAAGTTTCAAAAACTTGTTAACTTTTACATGATGCTGCATTGATCAGTGTTTATTCATCACACATGTGCATCCCCCTTCGCCCTTTAGTTGACACGACCGTGCATTTGGCCATATTCTTATTTCATTTTGAGAAGTGATCCCCCATGTTGACAAACACACTGGGAAGTAGAGACTGACGCAAGTGTATGACATTACTGAGGGGGATTTGATAAGCAGATTTTTTCGACTTGGGTATGAACAAATCTGGATATTTTGCCAACTTGGGTAACAGAACCCAATCCTATAGTGTGTGTGTGTGTGTGTGTGTGTGTGTACATGTGTGTAGCGGTCTCAGTCTTATTGCTTTGTCTCTCTGGTGCTTGTCAGAGTGCAGGGACGTTTGAGGAGGTGGAGAAGCCGGGATCAGCCTACCAGAAAACCAAGCCTGTGGAAGCTGGTAAGCAGCCATCAACACTGCCTGTGTGTGTGTGTGTGTGTGTGTGTGTGTGTTCGTGTCGGTACTTGAGGCAACATGTGAGCCCATCATATAGGGCTGGGTGATATATCGTATAATGGTTCCTGGTCTTAAAGGCTGCGTTACAGTAAAGTGATTTTCTGAACTTATCAGCCTGTTCTGGCTGAGAAAAATGAACAATGATTGGCTTTACCTGCTCATCATATCCACATTACTTATTACTGATTACACCTTACTGATTACTAATGATCATTACTAATTTACAAACTGTTCTTGTGTGTAAATATCTTACGAAAGCACAAACACTCATCCCCCAAAATATCGTCACATTATCGATATCGAGGTATTCGGTCTAAAATATTGTGATATTTGATTTTGTCAATATTGCCCAGCCCTACCTTCGCATCATTTCTTCATTCTTACTCTTACTGTGTTTGCTCTGACATTTTACTCCCTCTCTTGTCTGTCTGTCCCTCTCCCTCTCCCTCTCCCTCTCCCTCTCCCTCTCCCGGTGTTTGTCTCTCCGCAGCTGGCAGCAGCACAGGGAGCATCAAGGCCCGCTTCGAGAACATCGCCAAGCAGAAGGAGGAGGAGGACAGGAAGCGGGCGGAGGAGGAGCGAGCGCGTCGACAGGCCAAGGAGAGGCAGGAGCAGGAGGAGGCGCGCCGCAACATCGAGGAGACGGCCAAGGCCCCCTCCCCCGTCCCGGCTCCCAGTCCCAGCCCCACTCCCAGCCCCACTCCCCCCGTCCAGCCGGCCGCCGCCCCCGCCCCTGCCCCCGCCCCTGCCCCCGCCCCCACCCCCGCATACCAGGTGAGCCACGCCATAATAAAAGCCATAATATGCAAAATGCGTTATCCCAGTATATGCCCCAAAACACCATTGAAAAGTGCCGAACATCACTGAAAAGCCAATTACAGGCAAACAAGGGATTTAGGCATTAACACACAGGGTCACAGACAGATACAGACTGATCATGTAGAGTAGATCCTATTTATTTATTTTTATTTTAATGTCAAGAAATTCTGTATCACAGCTGTAACACTGTTTTTCATAGGGAGTTACTGGTATCTGTTAGTCTCACAAGCTTTCCGTGTAGGTGATGTTTACCTCTTGCAGACGATGCACAATGGCTACGTTTACTATGGTGACTGGTGCCCATAGTCTGAGTAAGACAATAGTGCAGTGAAGCTGTTTACATGATTCTATAAAGAGACACCTCCCCTAAAAATCCAGTTGACATGTGGTTATTGTGAGTCTTTGTGAGCTAGTTGCCCCTGCCCCTGACTTCACCAGCCACACTTGTGCAACTTGATCACATTTGCTCTGTTAATGCTAGTGAAATTGGAGAGCTCGGTGTAACGTTACCGCGATTATGCCAACTCCAACTAAGAGCATAATTGCATTAACAAAATGACAGTATCGTGTTTACGTGGGTCCTGCCTTACTCACATTATTATCTTGATCGCATCACAATTGCACCATTTGTGCACAGGTAAACATGGCCAGAGTCTGGTGAAAACAGGTGAGCCTGTTGAGAAAGTTATGCATGTTCTTGGTTACAGCTGCAGCCTGCTGTCCAAAAAGAACAAGAATCAGTCAGAGAGTATAAAATCATCTGTACTTTACCAGTTTAGATAAGATAAGATCAGATGAAGTTTATTGTGCAGAAATTTGTCTTGCACATAAAATGCTCCCACTCAGGGCAAACAAATAAGCACATTACATAAACACTTAAGTAGGAAAAAAGCTACAATAAAATACCAACAATAAAAAACGTTGGGCAAACAAACTCCCCAATGTCTCCTCCTCTCCACCCCTGTAGTCAGTTACTGCATGACAAGGCTCTCCAGACAGTCTTAGTCAGTTCATTTCTTACACTGGAGTTAAAGACAAACTGTTTGATTACATCCACAAAGTGAAAAATAATGAAACCATGTTTTGCCTGTAGCTGTAATTGAGCCGAAACAAAGTGTGCTGCCTTGTTTTTTTTTTTTTTATTGGTTCCATTAATTCCATTCCTTCTAGCAAATTTCCTTGTCACCATCTCAAAAGTCTTTGCAGGAGCAGATCCCACGGTTCCTCCTTCCAGATGTTTTGAAAGTCCTTTCCAGCGTGAGCTCAGCAGCCTTTAACCTGACAGATTATGTCTCCCCCTGTCGGCCGCGTTAGGAGGCCGAAGCGCAGGAGGAACCGACCTACGACGCGGCCGAGGAGAACGGAGAGCAGCTGTACGAGGGAGAGGCGACCACCCAGCAGGCCCAGGAGGAGGAGCTCTACCAGAACCCCGAGCCGACTGCAGCAGGAGGTGAAGCTCTCAGCCCAGTTAAAATCCACCCTCAGATACTAGATATTATCTGGGAGGTTCAGTGCATTCCAGGGATTATGTTGTGGTGAAGTGTGTTATTTTTGGTGTACCTGCTTTTCTTCAACCTGCCTCGTCTACTTCAGTTAGTGATTTCCTACATTTCCCAGAATCACTTTCAACAACCGTCCGTATTCTATATGTGCTGAGAGAGTTTTTCCAGTAAAGAAAAAGTGAAGAGTGCTGTGCATGGTTGTTGAAATTACAAAACACTACCGACAACAGATTTGCAAAGATGTAAGTTGTGGCTGCTTTGCATTCTGGTCTATTGAGGCTAATGTTGGTGGAGAAATTGGTCTCTCTCCTCTTCTGCGATGGATTTATGATTGTTGAACATCTCTTTGTGCAAAATGGCGGCTCTAGAAAGAAGCCCTCGCTCTTTGATTCTGAGGGACTGACACCAAAACCTGACGTTTACCGTTGATGGGTTAGATCGCTAAAAAAATCCACAAGATTAGGAAATATACACCATCAAACCACAAAATAGGCCCAGAAATGTAAGGTACATCAACAATAGCTGTGTTTAAGTGTTTTAGGGTGGATTTCTTCCTTTTAAATTTTTGCTTTTCCCAGCCTTCCTCACTTGGCTCTCCAAAGAAAACCACAAGGAAACCACATGGAACTCAGCTGGTTTTGTCACCGGTGGTGTTGCTACAAGATCAAAGATGCCTCATGTTTTGAGAGCTAAGCAAGAGTGGAAACACTTTCCGGACTGACACTGTACTCGGAGTAAAAGCCCTTTGCTCTGTCTTGCAGACGGCCAGCAGTATGAGTACAGCGAGGACCTCGGGGTGACGGCGGTCGCCCTGTACGACTACCAAGCAGGTGAGACTGGAAGCTGCCTATGGGAACAGTAGCTGCGGTTACGTGAGCCGTATTATTCCGAGTTCGTTAGTTATTACGATTTGAAGATTCCCCCCACAAGTGTTTACATGAGCGCTAAATAAAAGGATCGCATGCTCCTCCGCAGTATGTAATCCGAATAAAAGTTTCTGACATGCACAAAATACAGAAACCAGCACTCTAACATGGGTTTACATTTTTAAAAGATGGACCTGTGCCGGGCGCTTGGCATCATTACTTCTTTACTGCTGTTCTTTCTGCTGAAGCAACAGTTTTATCAGAACATACGACTCCAAAAGTGTCAGCAACAGACATTTTGTTTTGCACCTGCAATGATTCAAGTTCTCGCAGAAAAAAAGCAAACGTCATTTCTGTCACTTACATCAAATGGGAAAGTAGAGTATAGATATTCCAACCAAAGAATGTGATCTTTGGTTGGTGATTTATCCATTGGATTATAAAAGGCTTACACCACCCCTCTCAAACAGAATGAAATTTCATTCGGAACGGGCCGGTTCATTCTGACTGAGGCATTTTTATTCTGATTGGGCTACTGTTCTGATCATTAGTGGAATAAAAGGCTCCATGTAAACGCAGCTAGTGTCTAACAGGGTCTCAGGTGCCACAGCCTTCATCCCAGAAATCCACAGTTTATCCTCCTCGTCACCAGTCTGCCTCTTCCCCCGTTTCAGCCGGCGACGACGAGATCTCCTTCGACCCCGACGACATCATCACCAACATCGAGATGATCGACGAGGGCTGGTGGCGGGGCGTGTGCCGGGGCGCCTACGGCCTCTTCCCCGCCAATTACGTGGAGGTCCGGCAATGATCCCGCCCAAGCCCGCCAAGACGACTTGTCTCCCTGTTCTCCCTACGCAGAAGAGGAAGGAGACATTTAATACCCCCTCCCCCTCCCCCGTCACACCTCTCTCTCTCTTACACTCACTCTCTCTCTCTCTCTCTTTCTCAGTTCATCTCGGTGCTTCGACACTGTGCGAGACATCCTCAGGTCTCTTAGCTGGCTTTCTTTTCGCTCCTTTTTCCACGCTCACCCCTCCTCTACCCGTTCATTTTTGGCGTGCTTTGTCTCTTATCAGTATCAGACGGGGGAGGAAGAGTTGTCTCGTAGAACGATGGTATACCAGGAGGAAAACACTACTCACCTTATATAGAACTCATTACCCGGGCTTAAAAAAAAGGCATAAAGCTTTGCTCTGCACCTCTGCTTTGCACCAGTTAAAGCTACAGTATGCAATTTGGCTGCGTCCCCCCCCCCCCGTCGGCTTCTTCAGCACCCGTTGTGGCTTTACAGATGCCGGTTACCTCAGCCTCAGGCCAAAAGCCGTTTCAAGGCGAACCGCTGATCGAGACGAGTGAGGAGTGTTCGGGCAGGAACTCGACCGGCTGAGGGGGAGGAGGGGCGGGGCTAACCTCCCGCTGACCCCACCTCCTGCCTCCAGGCGAAAAAAAAAAGTTGCATATTGTAGCTGTAGGTTTCCTTCCAGGTGTTAAACGTCACAAGGTGTTGATCAGGTATTGAGACCTTGAGGCTCGCCAACACAACACAGAGAGGAACTGTAGTCTCACCAAAGACTCGAGTAATAACAGAAACGAGCTAGAAAAGTCCTCAAAAATGAGTCTTGTTCACGAGGCTCAGGGTGCTCACATAGTAGCTCAACCTTTTAACTAATGTTAGCAGACACAGCTTGAGGCAGGAAAAAAAAATCCACATTGGAATATTAAGTAGTGTTAAATACCGATATAGCTATAAACTGTCCAGGAGGTTTCCTCGGGGAGCCCAGTAACCTGACTGTGGACCAAAAAGCCAACAGCTCCCTCTGCTTCTCGGTCCGTCTGCTTAAAAGTTTGCTCTCTTGCACAGAAGTTTGAATTCCCCTCCTGGTTTCAGCTGCACTTTGCGGTGGAAAACGAAGCTTTGGTTAGAGCTTATAGTGGTTTTCATTCACCGAGTGTTGAATGCGTTCCTCTTTTTCTGAACACTCGCATCAGTTGTATGGGTCGATTATATATCGGTCAACACTAAGACGGTTTCTCCCTTCAGCTGATGTGCAAATCAGATACAGAATCATGGGGCCAAAAAATGTCAAAGACTCTGCTGCCATTTCCTCTGTGGCAAAACGAAACTTATAAATAAAAAGAAACACTGCAGTTAATAGTATTTTTTTGATCATCCTCATACCCTAGATACATAGTCACTGACACCATGCTTAAAACGATGTACAGAAAGATCATGATTTATGATGCTTTGAGAAATAATATAGAGTTGATTCTTTTTTTGTTCCCTGTCACTGTGTTTTCTTGGATGTGGAAAGACTTTGTGTGTATCTGTGTGTCGCTGCCTTGGACGGAAGTCCTCGGCCCGCCCGGTCGTCATGTCATGGTGTGTTTGTGCGCACATAATGTGAGGCGTGGTGATGTTTGTTCTGGAGCCAGACTCACATCCGTTGTCACGGCCAAGCGGTGTGCGGTGGCGAGTGAGTGACCTTAAAGTGCGTGCTATTTATCTCTAGGGGACTTTTACAATAAAGATGACCTGTAGAAATATAGTGGGCTTATATCGGGCTCTTAAGGGAAGAGGCTGCGGTGAATTCTCAAAAAAAAAAAACGCTAATTATTATTTTTAACAGGCGACACGTGTGACAATCTCATTCCGTCGTCTGTGATATCTAATGCAGTAGTGTAGCTTAAAAGGCAAGTGTGCGAGGGCTTTTATCAAATTCATCTGGACTTTGGGGTTTTATAAGAAAAAAAAAAGTGACCTTTTCAAAATGTATTATTTTTATCTGTACCTCTGTTTGCTTGAGTCACATCATTACCTGCTTGTTCTCTTTTTTTTTTTTCTTTTTTTTTAAGTAAATAGTTTCAATAAACAAACTGTATGGATGGTGAATTTGTTTGAGGGTGTATTGTTTCGGTTCCTGTTTGTCATCCCATCAAGCTGACAGTCAACATTAATAATGTCATTACACACCGGTGTGTAGCAATGAAAAGAGTCTAGTCTACAGTATACACACACACACACACACACACACACACACAAATGATCAGAAAGCAAATCATGGTGCCTGCTTCAGATAAAGTGGGTGGCAGAAGTGGAATTTCCAAATTATAGTCATTTATAGAGTTTAATGGGAGTTATGTGTAGTACGTGTTCTGTAAATAATACAGTTTAACCAGCATTACATTATTTTTATATACACAGACACTGGAGTAACGATGTATGAGTTACAGAAGTTATTTCCTATCTACAAGCCATAATAACGTCCAAGAATATTTATGCATAGCCATATACTCAAAGTAATCTCCTATCAGGTTGTTAAAATGATTCATTTCAGTAGAACATTTAGCCTGTGCATATTTAGTGCACATATCTCCAAACAGGCTGCTCTGTGGGCTTTTAGGCAGCAACACTTTCTTCCTTTAATTAACCTAAAAACTTAAAAAACATCTACACAGAAGGGATATTAAACCCAGGTAATGGTTTTTGACTAAACTTGAGGGATAATGTATGTTTGCACTGTGTTCTGGCATTTAAAAAAAATTGAATCTGATTGGCCTCATGGGGGCGCTATAATTCTAACTCAAATGTGATCTCTCCGACACCACTGGCCTGATTTTGACAAAACTTGTAAGGATGATGCACTTGGCACTGTGTTCTGGAGTTTAAAAAATACACTAATTGGCCTGATGAGGGTGCTGAGATCTTAACTGCTTATCTGCCAGTCCAGTTTTGATGACAGTTGCAGGGATGATGCATCTTGTTGCTGATTGGCCCATGGGGTGCCTGCATCATTCATGGGGGACGACATGATGTCTCTTCTGTGATGTGGATCTAACAGAAGGACGGCTCATGCTGGAGGTCGACTGCTCCTGGACATCAGTGGAGGTCTGTACGCTTAAAAGGGAAAATGTCTCACCAAAGTTAAGTCTTGTTTTAACGCAGTGTGTGAAGAGGGTTGGATGATGCTGCTGCTCCTCCCATGGTGTGTGTGTCCATCTCAGCAGCATGTAAGGGGCGGAGCCAAAGCGGTGGTCAGGGCCAAATTTTCTTGTTCGTCATTGGTTGTTAAAGTCTGACTGACACACTGAAATTGCCTGAAATTTAAGATTGTATTGTTTAAAGTGACCAAGGCGGCCTGTTTAGACAGAAAGAGGAGCTGAAGAGTGTCACAGGTGTCGATATATTTTTTTCCCAGATATTTCACAGTTCAGTCCAGAGTCTGTTTTTAAGCTAAATAATCATTGGACAAAATAAGTCAAATGATTCCTTGCAGTCATAGGCCCTTTTCAGAAACATGGCTGCCGTACCTCCACAGGGTATAGATCGGTTCTCACCACTGCCAGCAATGTTAATGACACAACCCCCATATTGTTATACCGAGCTATACCCTGCAGAAGTACAGCAGCCATGTTTGTGGGCCTATAGAAACTTTGTCCTGCAGGTAATAATATAACATTTAACACACAACTGATTAAAACTATATATACAGTACATTTGATCTCATTTGGACCCAAGGTAGTGGTGGCCCCCCCTCTGGCCCCGCCATTTAAAAAGTCCTAGAATCGCCACTGATGTCCTCTCGTGTGTCCACATCATAGTTTGGTTCTCACATTTTTCCCTTCCTCAGGGTGCAGTGACAGATCTGGACAGCAGGAGGCAGGAGGCCACCCTGGGGTCCCTCCTGTCTGCTGCAGCTCATGAAGCAGTTTGGTGACCCGGTATGATCCTGCTTTCATCTCGTTGCGCAGTGTGGGGGGCATATTGTTCCACACCGCATAATATTTGCCATCCAAAATCTATCCAGAGTAGTTTGAATGTCGATCTGATTTGCAAGTATAGCGTTTGTTGATCCGGATCCGACTGCAGACTCTGTGACACAGGATCCAGACCAACATTCAAGTGTATAAATGAACAAATTTCACAAACTTATTACCCTGCACTAAACTGTTTTAGGTCAGCAGCACTAAAGAAATGAGGCACGAGCTATTCGCTACATGCATCCTTGAATGTCACATAAAACACTTTCTCCTCCCGCACCGCTGGCTTGGTAATGACAGGATATTATTTGAATGAAAAGTTCAGTCTACAGTTTCCTCGTGTCATTAGAGAACTAAAGGAGGGTGATGAGCTGTAGGCTTGTTTTTGGCTCAGTCCTTCAGCACCTCATATTACCAACTTGGCATAAGCAATGGTCAGTTTCAGTTGAATACATTATTCTTTCTATCTGCCTTTAAAAGCCTGCCTTCAAGCACAAATAGCAGGTATAGTGGCAATTTTGTCATTATGGTCAAATTTTCCTCACATTGTTAACTTGTGTAGACTGTTTTTTCCCCCTTTTTCCTCACTCAAAGCCTCTCACTTGGCTACTTGTTTGTTTACTTAGTTGTTACTTAGTTGAAGATGCTCTCAATTTAACTGCATTTATGAATTCATATCTGATATACTAATCCCCATCCAGTGTCAAGATGCTGACCCAAACACGACACCATAAAGACAAGAAGCACACAAATGGCTCCGACAGGCGGATACATGTAAGGAGCGAGAGGGATACAACACTAGTGCAATGTTATATTTATTTCTTACAGTGAATTTTGGTTGCCATACAAGAAGTCTTGAGGATTCGAGGGGGCACGGGGGGAAGGAAGAGTGCAGTTACAGGAACTTCTCTCTCTTTTTCGTCTCAGTAATTAGTTGACTCTATGATGATTCAGTAGCACAAAATTACAGCAACATAGAAAACATGAACACAAGTCTTTGCACAAATTACCGAAAAAACATCTTAGCTTCTATGAAGACTTAATCAAATAATAAATCTATCAACCGAGGGAAAAAAAAAAAAAAAAAGAAACAAAAAGAAAGTAAAGAAAATGAACAGTTACCCCAAAATGTTTGACAGTGATTGGGTGGGAGCAGTGTTTTGACGGGGAGTGGAAGTGGGTGAGTGAGCCGTGCCTGTCCTCAGCAGGGCCTGGTGAATAGCCACGCCACGGTGATGCTCTTTAGACTCCTACTACATCTACTCAGCTCTACGTTTCCACAGAGAAAACAGCTCAGTGACCTGCTGCTTCCCATGAGGGCAACAGCCACCACTAGTCTTTCTTTTTGGTGGATTTATATATATGTATGTATATATACATATATATATATATATATATATATATATTTAGTATATTTTCCTACCAAGATGGCCTGCAGATACATTTCGAAATTTACAGCATGTCAGATTTTGCTCATTTACACACACGTTGCACACTCTAGACTCAGGAGTTTCGGGGAAATGAGAGATTTCTCGTCAGGCAGATGGTGGTCAGAAGAGAGATATCTGTTGTTTTTGTTCACTGATTGGCCAAAATGTCTTAAGTCTACTACTGCAGTAGAGAGTGTATCTAGGCAAGTCTTCATTAAACACTGACAAGTGATCATATCATGATATATAACTTTATAATGGGAAAAAAACACAACCAAGGAAATTCATTCAGAATAAATATTGCTTCTTACATAACCCATAAATCTAATAGTATTCACTTTTTATCTATATAATATGTCTTTTTTTGGCAATCCACACATCAGAGTTGAACATTTTTGTTCAGATAACCTCTATAAAATTTCATAGAACTCTATACAAATCTTTAAAAATACTGTGCTTTTTTTTTTTTTTACCCCCCTCAGACAGTTGCTTGTTTTAAAATAACTTATGTTCAAACAGGAACAGATTATAGCAGCATTGTCCCTCGCGAGCCTTCTGTCACAGCCCGCCTGAAAAAGTTCACCCTTTATCCTCTGATCCCTTTTTTGTCATCCTTACATCATCACACTGCCACACACAGGGAGAGGGGAGCTCACCAGATGAAGGATGGGTTGGATCATAGGGCTTTCCTAACTATAACCATTATATAATCTAATGCAAACATACGGCTAATGTTCACAGAACACAGAGTTTGTGTATGTTTTTTTTTGTTTTGTTTTTTTGTTTTCTCCTCGAAAATGCTGCACCTACACGCTTGGAGAAAAAGGGGGGAAAAAAATAAAGAGGCAGATGAGTTTAATCTGCGCTAATACACCTGAAGTTATGGAGTGTGATATGGAACCAACACGGTGCGCGGTGGATTCGCTCAGGGTGAAACGTTTTCAAAGTGATATGTTTCGCAGACGTCGGGTCAGTGTCGAGCACATCGCTACCGCACTTCTCTCTGAAGTGCACTCTGAAAGAAATCTACTTTGAGATATATAGAAGTCTTTTTCTATATAGAACTATACAACCGACAGAGGTGCAGGTACTGGAGGAAGGGCATTTCATAGGGAACAGTGAGCTATTTAAGGCATCCTCTAAAGGATGATGGGGCAAATGAGAGTAGAGCGTCGTTGACAAGTCAGCTCCGGCAACTATAAAGTAGCTTTCATAGAATTTTTTTTTTTTTTACTCTAAACCTTTAATAGCACTATACATATAATCAAATAGACTATGTTTATCCTCTGTTAATCACTCTTATACACACATTTCACCACAATGTAGACAGCCCAAACTGTACTTCTGATCAGCCCATAATCAATGCCAACACGTACAAATCCCTCGCTTCTATAAATGTTGATTTAGTTTTAAATAGGATGAAAACACTATCCTCAGAACAATGTTTGAATTCTGCCTCTCCTGCTGTGATTAGACTCACTGGAGCAGGACTTGATATGAATGGGGCTTTGAGAAGCTTTTAGTCCCTCTAGTTAAGAGAGTTAATTGCCCATCCAGAATTGAAGTTCAGCTGAAACGGATCATAAATGGCTTCCGCCCCTTTCTGGTCGCACACTGGGCTTTACTGTGACGGACATCTGCCTGCTGCGTCAGGATGGATTCCGGTTATTTCTTGCACAGAGGGCAGAGGAAAAGCATGCAGACTTGTTTGGACACATAACTCAACGTAAAACCCTCCTGCCGCAGATTCTCCATCTGTTCTGGGCGTCGAAACGTTCGGCAGGTCTTCATGTCATCTGGCTGCCGTCACTCTACAGTCTAAAGGATCGACCTAAATAAGTACATTTACAAGTAAACATCGCACTTAGCCTCGAAGACGGATGGTCTAGATTTGCAGGGGTCGCATCCCCAGCCTTCTTCAGAGAAACACAGCAGACTATGACGGGCGGAGGGTCTGAAACTTCTTGACTCTGTACTTCTTCACAGTATCTCTCAGTCATCTCGCTGCACCGATACAGGGCTGCTGGTACACACATCTTATAACTCTTTTATAAAAACTTCAACTTCTACCATTTACACAGGGTGTTTCACACATTAGCGTTACTGTGGGGCAAAATGAACATCTGGCGTTGACCTGCTAATGCTGAACTGGAGGGGGATGTGACATAATGAAGATACAAAAGTAAAGAATAGCTCTAGTTTCCCTATACTGTGGCCTAAATAGTGGATCTATAGTGATATTTGGGCTCAGATGGTAACATACGCACACACGCACACATACACACAGAACAGGAGGGGAAAGCCAGGAGAGGACAATATTGCCATGACAGCCAGAAAAGCTGGTACAACAATTGTAAGGTGAGGATTTATAACCATCTGGTCGAGTGCTTTTCAGACCAACATGCCACTGCGCGCGTGTTGTGTGTTGCACCTCATGTTCTGGGCGCTCGTGGCATCTTGTGGCAATACCGTCCCGTCCTGGATTCCCCCCTTTTCGATGCTGAATGCTCAGGTGGAGGCGGGGCGGGTGGAGGTTGGCGAGGGGCTGGAGTTCCCCCAAGACACTGGCACCTGCTACAGTGGAGCTTCTCTGACCGCCACTCACCAAACGTTGCTCTCTCTCAGGAGAAGAAGGCCATCGCAGTAACGGTGTGTGTATACATGCCGAGTGTGTTTGTGTCTGTGAATAAAGTGTGTATTCTTGTTTGCGTGTGTCAGTATGTGGCACTGTGGATAAGGTTTGTGTGTGTGTGTGTGTGTGTGTGTGTGTGTGGACACAAGATATGGTTTAGTATTCAGTAAAACATGTCAGCTAATGTTCTTACTTTGACACAAACAGGTGAAAAGCAAAAAAGGGAGTCTATCTCAAATTTTCTCTACAACCTTAGATGCACCCAGAAATATAACTCCGGTAGGACTCTAGTGAAGAAATATTATTCTCTGAACAAACTCTAGCAAAGATAGAAAAGGAGCAACGACCAGCTCAGCTGGTTTTTCATGCACCCACACCGGGGTGGCTGGAAAAAGTCTTGAGTATTCCAAAGCAGTTGGGTGAGCACGAGTCTTTATGTCAAATAAACGTCCAGACCAGGATTTCTTCCAGTATTCCAAAGTGTTTGAGGACAAAGTATTCCAGAGTTTCTCTGACAGTCCTTCATACTGGCCTCCTCTGCTTTCTTTCTCCTGGATGTGACGTAGCAGCTATTCTCTTCTCTCTCTCCCTGCGTTTCCTCCCAACATCCCATGATCCCCTGATGCTCAGGACAGCGGGAAGGAGGAAGAGCGAGGACACGACCGGAGCGCTGAGATGAGGGCGACAAAGGAGGATGAGAGAGGACAAAAACAGCAAGAGGCAGCATCAGGTTGGACAGTACTTCTACCCAGTTCCACAACTTGAGATTGCGTCTGATGAAGAGATTGGTAAAAGTGATCAGCGACACCTCCCCTCTCCTCTCCTCTGCCCTGACTCCCCTCGTCACGACCCCCTCTCCTCCGGGCTTATCTGTCCTGCAGCAGCTTCAGGGCCCGCTCGATGTTCATGCGGTGGCCCACCCTCGTCACGCCCAGGTCTATCAGGTCCTCTTTCTGCAGGGAGGGCAGGTGGGCGCCCTCGATCTCATTGTCCAGGAAAGCGTCCCTGTGCTCCCCCAGGTTGAGGCTCTCCAGCCAGTCCGCCACGTCGTGCTTGCTCCACAGCTCCATGGGCTTGGAGGCGAAGGGCTTGCCGGAGGCCGCCACCGCCTGCATCAGCGTGAGCGGCGACGGGGAGCGCGAGCTTCCGCTGCCGCCGCACGAGGAGCCCAGGCTGTAGCCGCCGCCGCTGCCCATGGGCGGGGTGGGCAGGCCGAAGACGTCGGTGAGAGTGGGCGACACGGAGGGCGGCAGCGAGGAGCAGGGGGTCAGGGAGGAGGCGGAGTCCGGCGGGCTGCAGGGGCGGGGCTGCGGCGGGAGGCTGCTGGGCGGGGTGGAGGCGAGGGCGGAGGCGAGGGCGGCGGCGGCGGTGTTGCTACGCATTCCTGAGTCTTCAGTGGGAGGCCTACGAGGCACAGGGAGAAGACGAGAGGTTATTCAGGGTCACACGGTGTTTCTGATGGTACAAACTGAGCAATGTTGGATGTATTTTTTTTCAAGCGAGTGTAAAACCTGAGATGATGATGATGATGATCTTGAAGTTAATGTTTTTGTATTTTTTGCAATAGAAGAATGTTTATTCATCAATTTGAACTTCATACTGAAATTAAGACAGAACTGTATTGGTGTGCATTGCCTCGAAGAGTTAAAAATGAGACTTGACTGAAATATTTAACTTTAGACTGTCATCCTAAACTCCAGTAGTCCCTCTTTAAATTTCTGAATGGATACAATAATGTAATGTTGCCAACTGGCCACTAGGTGGCATTACACCCAATCTATTTTTCACAGAATCCACAGCAGTTCATGTTGGAAATGTGTGTGTTCAGGATCTGGCTTTAATCTATTTTCACTCAAGTTTATATTTTACTGATATTTAGGTGAATTTTCCCTTAATTATTTTGTAGCTTTAATATTATATGTCTACATCAGGGTATTTAATATGGTTTTATTGTGGTTTATTAAGCAGGAAACTGGAAACAGGTCCAGTCACTTTTGGAGATGTTATAGTCAGCAGAAGGTTTGACTTTCTAAGACACCAGTTTCTCTCACACATGAATTCAAGCAAAACTACAGTTCAACAACTGAACCTTTCATCAGCTTTATAAACCTCTGAGCTCCAGGTGCATAAAGATGACGGCTCCCTGTATTTGACCCTCCTTACAAGAGCAAATCCTGACATTTCAAAGCTTTGGTCGGTGGAAAAGGTAATGATGAAAGGTAAGGATTAAATTCTTTACGTATCTGGCCCAGGGGCTTTACTGTATCATACTTCAACACCATTTCTACCTTACTAAACTAGCCGATTCTCTTCAACAAAGGCACTGTGGGTTATAAAAAATAAAACCTGTTGGATTCAAAGTCAATATAGAAGCTAATATCCTCACACTATAAAACAGGTGCAGTGAGAATAAGCTTGTCAATTTTGTCAGCAGTCGTTTAGTACCAGCAAGTCTAATTAACCAATCAGTCTCCTGAATTCAGTCTTTCTTCTCTCACATACATGTTACAAGTGTTAATGTAATAACTTCCATTAGCATAGTAAACAATTAACATCACAATTTGCAGCTAATAGTG
Organism: Centroberyx affinis; assembly: GCF_046629955.1. Taxonomy (NCBI): domain Eukaryota; kingdom Metazoa; phylum Chordata; class Actinopteri; order Beryciformes; family Berycidae; genus Centroberyx; species Centroberyx affinis. The sequence continues at coordinate 8,295 of NW_027284007.1, read as the reverse complement.
TAATAATCTTGTTAATGCAATACATTTTCCATTAATGGAATAAATGTTACCTACAGTTAACGTAATATCTTTTTTCCTGTTAACGTAATAATCATTAGATTATTGGGTTTTATTACATTAACAGGAAGATTAAAATGTTTTGAAATGTAAGAAAGACCTCCATACGTATTGATGGCTTTTCCATGGCTTATGGTGTAGCACCATAGTTAATAACCACATTTGTGAGGCGATGACAGTTGAATTTTGACTGTTATTACATTATCAGTTCAGTCATTTCATTTTGGAAAACTGAAAATTTCAGGCTTCTCATTATTCTAATAAAACCCAATAATGGAATCATAATTACATTAACAGGGAAAAAAAGTTATTAGGTCACTTTCATTAAATTACTGGAAATGTTATTACATTAAAAGGATTATTAAACCCTGGTGAAATCCTTCATTTTAACACAAATTTCCATCACAAGTGTTGATGCTCGGAGGGACAGAGCTGAGGCATATTGATGAATTTGGGTGATATAATTTAATAAAAAAAAAAAACAAGTACTTTCAAGGCCATCCATTCATCTTCAAAACCTTTCAAGGCCTTATTTTATTTTCCTCAAACTCTGAAGGATTCACCAGGGCTGTGGGAACGCTGTCACAATATTAACTGCAAATTGTTATTGCGTTGATGGTTTATTAGGTTAATGGAAGTTATTACATGAGCGGTTGTAACTCACACAGCGGCTGCAGGAGAGACAGTGAGTCTGCTCACTGAGGTTACTGAAGCTGGAGGGAAGCCTGCAGCATTTAGTCCACCTACCAGCTCTTAATGGATGTGTGTGTACGACAACAACAAGATGGGGAGGAGGGGGAGGTGAGCTACTGTAACCTTTTTATAGCCCTTTTACAGTACGAGGGGGAAGCTGGTGCACTATTACAGTACACAAGGGTACGGTAGCCATTTTCCCCCTGAGAAAGTAGTCACATTAGCAAAGAATTATTCCTCTTATTATTCCTATTTGTATACAAAATATGAGGGAATAAACCGCAGCACTGCTCTTAAGTTAGCATCCTAGTTTAGTCAGAAGTCGCTGGAGGATTAAACGTTAAAACTAGTTAAACATTCAGTGTTGTACTGAAGGTGCTGTATTGTCTTTGGAGGAGATCTAACTCATCTGGAGTGATTTTATCATTGTTATGATCACTGACTTTTCCATTCAAGTGAGCCAAGTATTATGACAAGAACCGAGCAAACAAGTCTAACTGAGACAGCAGTACATCTGAAAACACGTCCCACCACCACACACACACACACACACACACAGAGGAGGAGCAAGAAGACAGGTGTGTGTGTGTGTGTGTGTGTGTGTGTGTGTGTGTGTGTGTGTGTGAGAGAGGGAGAGAGAGAGATACCAACCCCATACTACCTGTTATCCCAGATGGAGGGATGTGATGGATGTGGTGTTATTTGGAGTAGTACAGTGCAGTGACACACAAGGACATTCCCCACCACACACACACACACACACACACACACACACACACACACAATCCACTCAGAATAGAGTAATCACACCGTCCTTCAACTTCCCTCGTGGAATTCGTTCCCTGAATATTTGCTCGATTATTCTCTCAATAAAGACAGATTGAATTTTTTTGAGCGCCTACATCAAAACTTCTTGTATAAACCAAATTTGTCTTGTCTCACACCACAGTTTAGATTTGCACATCAAGCTCTGAGGCAGAAAAGAGGCCAATTCTGACCTCTACACTGTTACATTTACTTTTCAGCCAATTGCGAGGCGCTACGTTTACCCTAGATATTGTTCTTCCCTGCTCTCCTAACATATGGAACAGCCCGAGGGAAGTGAAGGGGACCGAGAGGGCCGGCGTTGCCAAAATGGAACTGGGCCACTGGTGAAAGCACCGCCTTCGCAGAGCCGAGGCCGCTTTGCACCATGGGTAAAACTTACAGCTTCGCGCTTTTCAACACCAGCTTTTTTTCCCCACAGGAAGTCACGGCGGCGAGATGAGATGGGAGTAAGAGAGACAAGAGGATGGTGACAACATGAGACATGATACGAACAGCATGTAGGAGCACACCGACACGCACAAATACACACACACACACGACATGCGATAGCAGCGACACCAACGCAGCGGAGAACATACATCCTTATGATGAAGTGACAAGTCTCTCCCACACTGCCTTCTGTCTGGAGAGGAAAGTGACGAGAGAGGAGATGGGGAAATCAAACTTATTTCTTCTCCATAGACTCTCGTAACGGATAGAAATACCGGCTAAACACACGCAGCGACTTCAGCTCACACACTCATCCGGTCTGCCTTGTTATTTTCCATTCCCACCGACCGTTTTTCAACCAACTTCTGCTCCTATTTCCCTGCAGCACATCGGGTGTAGCGTGCTGCTGTGTCTGCTGCTCCTGGGTCAGGGCCAGACTGCACAACTGCCCTCCTGAGCTGATTTCAAACAACAGAGCAAACGCTTAAATATACTTATTAACCTGAGATCTGTCGAGCGCTTGTCTAATTGGTGTTCTATCATCTATTACACGCTTTTTGTTACGGGGGTTAAATTAATGTGAAAAGTATGTAATTGCCTATTAGGCTAATTAGCACAATGCCTCCTTTAGCTTCTCTGACCTTGTTGCCATTTCCTGCAGCTGCCAACAGTCACATAAAACAAAAGAGAATGGTGCTGTGGTTTGTTTTTTGGGTGTGTATGCTGTGTAATTTCTGAGGTGGAAAGTACTAAAGTACTAAAGTACTGTAGTCAAGTACAGGTTTGAGGTACTGGCACTTTACTTGAGTATTTCCATTTTGTGAGACTTTATACTTTTACTCCACTACATTTCAGAGGGAAATATTGTACTTTTTCCTCCACTACATTTATCTGACGGCTGGAGTTTCAAGTTAGTTTGCAGAATAAGGTTTTACATACAAAACATAAGTTAAGCTCATAAAACACGTTGCATAGTTAGAGTTTAAACTCTCCAACAGTATATGGAGCAGTTAGACCGACAACATTAAAATACTTCTTACAGGTTAATGAGTACTTTTACTTTTGATACTTAAGTACATTTTACTGCTAATACTTCTAAACTTTTACTTAAGTAAACTTTTGAATGCAGAACTTCTACTTTTAATGGAGTATTTTTCCATTATGGTATTGCTCCTTTTACTTAAATAAAGGATTTGAGGACTTTTCCCACCACTGGTGAATTTTTCTCCTATGGGCAACAGCACACCATAGACAACTTGTGCATGAGATACATTTTTGTCTCGTTAACTACAAACAAAATGTTTAAACATAACATTTTTGCATCGAGACCACCTAAAACACATCACTCATGTATAAAAGGGTCTGGAAGTAGGGCTGGGCGATATGTTTGAAATCAATATCACAATAATCATAAGGATATCAACATTTATATAATAATATGACTCACGTATGCAATATCACATGTTAAATAATCAATAATAATGTTCATCCCGTTGAACCAAATGGTAATGTTAGGTGTGATGTCAAACAAAATTGAAATTTTCAAATAATATTCCTAAAAATGTTTCATACCTCATCTTGTCAGAATTTTTAAAATAAAATCTTGTTTGTAAAAGTTTGTTATCATCAGTTCAGACCGGACAATTGTGCGTCACAATATCCCAAAATCCCCATATCATGACTATATGATTCCACTGAATAATCAATAAACAATAATAGTAGTAACAGACTAATTCAACCCCGGTGTGTAAAGAAACATTAAACTGTCTGTGGACTAACTTTTATTATTTTTAACTTGTCAAGTATTTATATCTTTATTTATTCATTTAGTCACTTGCTTTTTAGCCAACATAGCCTCTTGTGTTCTTATCTGTTGTGTTTTAATGTATTTTGTCATCTGTGTGTCTTGGCTGCTATGACGACTCAATTTCCCTTCTGGGATCAATAAAGTTTTCTATCTATCTATCTATCTATCTATCTATCTATCTATCTATCTATCTATCTATCTATCTATCTATCTATCTATTAGAGCCCAGCCCTATGTGGAAGTAATCTAAAGAGTCATTTAGTCAAACAGTACTCAACAACTGTAACTTAGCACTCATTCACTTTGGTATGTATGTATGTTCAGTGGCATGTAATCCATAATCAGCTCTTATATTTTCACAATAATCCCTCCAACACTCATCCACATCATAATCGCACTAGGTGACTATGGACTACGGAAGTAACGCACATAGACAGACAGTGCGTACACACAGTCAAGCACGCACGCAAACGCACCCACACACACACACACACACACACACACACGCAAGTGATCTCAACACGTGTCCTCCGCTGGCCTTCAGGTTACTGCTTCAGTCAAATCCTGTTCCTGAACAATACTCACTCTCACTCAGCTGTGCAGGTTGAGAGGAAAGTGATGCAGTGCTATTGATATCTGTGGTGGGAGACCTCGCCTTCACCACGCCCACACACACACATCGCATGACTCCCAGCTCCTTCCAGCACACACAGCCTCACACGCATACCAGCACACACACACACACACACACATATACGCATGCATGCACACGCTGGCTTTATTTATAGAAGCTTGAATGCGCACACACACACACACACACACACACACACACACGTTATAGACTGACTCGACTGTGCTGGGTTACATAACGGTGGCCTACTAAAGCAGCGCAGCACGTGACCTGCGTGAGATGATGTTGAACTCTGCTGAGGGTTAGGCCCGCCATCCTCTCTCTCTCTCTCTCTCTCTCACACACACACACACACACACACACGCACGCACGCACACACACCCCTCCCCCGACTCTAATCAGACTGACATCACTCCTGCAGGCCTCAAGGCTGCTCTCATCAGCCGGTTGCTAGGCAACCCTTTCGTCCACAGGCACAACCAACGCACATTTAATCTGGGAGGCTAAGAGACAGGGATAAAAAAAAAAAAAAAGATAACAAAAAAAACAACAAAACACAAATGTCCAAAGGAGAAAATCTGATGTTACCGTTGGTGTTAAAGCGGATTCTAATATAATGAGTAAGAGAGGGAGAAAATAAGAGGGAGAGCAGGAAGGAAATGATGCACAAGAGCGAGAGAGCGAGGGATTCGGAGAGAGGGAGAGAGAGAGAGAGAGAGAGAGAGAGAGAGAGCATGTGTGAATCTAGGCCATCTTCTCTGTCTCTGTTGCCATCTGTTTGATGGCCTCAGAAGCAGGACCTCCCCTCCTCTTCTCCCAGGTACAAATGACATTAAGGCTCTCCATCTCTGTCCGTCTCCAGCTGACTAAACCTTATCTGCTGCTCTGCTGCCTGGAAACCCTTTCCACAAGACCAAGGAGTACAACACCAGAACCCCACTCCCATGTATGTCACCGGTGTCTCACTTTATCTGCCTCCATGCCCAGAGGGGTTCTGGTGTTGTACTCCTTTCCACAAGACCAAGGAGTACAACACCAGATCCCCTCTGGGCATGGGAGGTAGATCAAGTTAGACACCGGTGGCATACATGGGAGTGGGGTTCAAATAACCATCTGACACACAACACACACACACACACACACACACCTCAGAGCAACACATGCCAAGACCATGTGCAATTGCCTAGCAAGATTTTTCAGCAACGGTTTAGGAATAAGAGTCTAATGCCACGTTCATGTCATATCGGAAGAGGCAAAAGATCAAGGTGACATTTTATTGCTACAGCTTAGAAGCCTTAACGTGTTTAACTCATTGGAACGCCCACACCCGAAGTCTTTAATCAAATTTTTGTATTTCTGAATTTAAAATCAACCACTGAAGCAGACGTTGCTCGCCTTTCCTAAGTTGAGATGATTGTATAGCTGTGAATATAACTAATAATTCAGATTTTCATTATCTTGGACTGCAGACGTCAGTGGTTTCAACATCAAGTCCGAAATATCGGAGCCCACAAGAAATCCCACATGTCCTACTTGTAATCCCCACTAGGGGGCTGACGTGAACGTTTTTTTTTCCAGTCGGCAGCTCGTATTTACGCTAAAGCTGACATGATATGAATGTAGCTTAAGTGCATAAACATGTCTGCCTCCTGGTAGTTATTACTCATTTCCCTTTGCAAAGCACTCCTCTCAGTTCAGGAAACCATTGTACATGCATGGCTGGAGGGAATGAGCAGTTTCATTTGAGAGGCTGCCAGCTTCACACACCTGATTCCTTAGTATCGTAAACCTAATAATAGCATAATTACCTATCTTCCCACTTCCCAAGAAATACAACTTTTTAAAACAAGAGGCACTTGAGCTCGCTAAAGTCCTGCCATAATCACCATGATGTATTAAACATAACCAGTTTGTCTAATTAGGTCATCAATTAAGCTAACTAATGCATTAATATTTCTATGTCAAAATACTTGTCGTTACATAACACATGGGCTAATATGGATTAATATGAACTCTGTTTTAAAACAATAAGGAGTTATAGTAATTTCAAGAAAAGCAGTTTTTCCTCATTACTATGCAAATTTATGCAGCAAGGTGCTCCGAAATCTAATCAGATCATCGACTCTATAGGGGTAACCTGTGATGCAAGTATGAAATTTCATGTATTGAAGTGTTCACAAGAATGCGTCCACACACACACACACACACACACACACACACAGGCGCCACCATGACAACATAGTGTCCCACATACCATGGTACCACATCGGCGGGATATAAATAAACACACACAAGTGGAAACAGGGCTTCGGTGTGACGTGATAAGAGCCGATGAAACCTACCTGTGAAGATGGAAGACATAGAGGGCATGAAGAAAGAAGAGGTGAAGGAACTACAGGAGACTGGAGGAAATGGAGATGAGGGTGGAGAGGCGTGAGCTGAAAATGAAATGAGTACAAGGTGCAAAGGTCAACAGGCATGACTGTGAACTGCAGAGGAGGAATATGAGGATAATATGATAGCATGTGGCATGAAGCGTGAAGGAGGATACACAAGGCCAGACCTAAGCAGCTGTTGGGCATCTCACTCTAATTACCAAAATGGCCGCCGCTGTGATGATCTAGCAGTGTTTATTAGATTCGAAAGCATGACCGCAGAGAGGAATCGACTCTCTCTCTCTCTCTCTCTCTCTCTCTCTCTCTCTCTCTTTCTCCGCTCGCTACACCTCTCTGATGAGCGATGGGACCGTTCATGTAAAATGCATGTGACCGGTGAATTATTTATCGTGCTTTTTATTTCCTTCTCATACAGGGGAGAGGTGAGTTTAAAAAAAACCATGAGCTGCGCTGGTTCAGGCGCGGGGCCCATCAAAAGGTTGCCTCACTTTGAGCCTGTGTATTTCCGGCACAAGCTACGACGTGTATGCAGAATATAAACCCTGCTGTATGAAATCCGCCTTCATAGAATACAACCATGTCAGCAAATAAACCCCATTCACTTTCATATTCGTTGATTATAGGGACTGACTCACCAAAAAGTAAATTCAGTGTTCATTAGTTTATCCTTAACCATTTTGTATCCATCCTAGTAAACATTCAGGTTAAAAATGTGACAGCAGACGCAAAACGGTGCGAATGAAAGCGACCCGGTAGATGAAAGGTAAGATGATGATAAATGATGGATTGGATTTAAAGGCAGTGTAGCTGAGTGCTACTTTATGAAGGCTGCAACAGAGGAAAAAAAACTCCATAATTACATAAGTACATAATTTTCAGATCTTCATGTCAAGAAAACATTGGCTGTTCACTGAGTGTAACTCCATGGCTCAGACCGAAAGTTTATAACCAAAACTGCCAAATGTTGGGAACAGAATGATCAACAGAGATGAGAATAGTTAATAGTTGCTGCACAGACTCAGTATGAATCTAAGTGAGAAAACCTGCAGTTCTGTCAACCTTGACAATGATGGAAAAAACATTCAACTGCAACTACTGTTTTGGAGAGAGAACTAGGTGTGACAGTATGGCCATGCTGGGGATTTGAAGTCCAGTGTTTATGGTATGTATGGAGTGAGCCATAGCAATGTGAAGTCTATGAAAAACCTTGATTTGACCATGCTACTATAAACCCTTCAATTCACACACAAACACACACTTGTGCCCACACACACACATACACACACACACCTCAAAACAACTTTGGTTGCTCTCTCACTATGCAAAAGCTACAATCAACCACCGGCTCTGCAATTTCAATATCTTGGTTTCATACTTTCAAAACCCAGTGGAAACCAGTCCAGCCTTATCCCAACCCAAACCACTGAAAGGCCTTTCAACGGCTTGGGTAATGC
>NW_027284006.1:27500-39994 GCF_046629955.1 Centroberyx affinis | reverse complement strand
CACACATTGCCCCTTGTCGTAGTGTGCAGGCATTCATTCAAAAATGATAATTTGACTTTGGTTCATTTGAAATGGCTGCTAGGTAGCATCTGATACTGTTCGAATTTTGTATTATTCCACCTTTATTTAGATATGGGGGCATACTGAGACATTTAATGTACAATATACAATATATGTTTAATATACAGGTAATAAATATATAAATGAAAGAGAAAATTCAAAAAAAAAAGTTAATATTTTAGAATTGTGAAAATGCAGGCCTTTAAAGTCAAGCAAGGATGAGAATATCCAGAAATGTAATTCAATCCTTTTTAATTTAAAACCCAGTAGCACGGCCCTAGTCTTTTCTTGTGCTAAAGGGCGATGCAACAACGAATGCATTCTTTTTCAGCAAAAAAAGAATGTGTTAGTGTAAATAATGTGATACCTCTAGGATCGTTGTTAAGCATTGGTTTGGTAACTCAGAAATAAGGTGAGTTAAAAGGCTGACACCCCCCCCCCCCCCCCGCACACACACACCTCGCTTTCCACAACTGTGACCCACCATGCCCCCCGTCACACAGCAGCTGCTGTGTCTGAAATGTGTGTGTGTGTGTGTGTGTGTGTGTGTGTTTGTTTGTGGGAGGGCTCACCTAGCTAGCTGTTGTATGTCTGAAGCAGGTATGCATCTATGTGATAGTGTGCGTATATGTGTGTGTGTATGTGTGTGTGTGTGTGTGTGTGTGTGCATGCTGCCGTCAGAGGTCCCAGCTGCCCTATAGTGCGTGTGTGTGTGTGTGTGTGTGTGAGTGTGTGTGTATCAGGCCATATGTTGACATCTCAGTAGGAGGCAGATGGAACTTGGCCAGTTTATCATTTCACTCCATGATATTTAATACACACACACACACACACACGCATGCACACATACGTAATGACAGTGCATGAGTGTGTGTGTTTGTGTGCATGTGTGAGGTAAAGAGTATGTGTTTGTATATATATATATGCTTGTAAGTGGTTCAATCCGTGGCCTGTGCGGTGGGTTGTGTGCATTCTTGAGAGTGTGTGTGGTTTTGGTGGGTCTATGAACTTAGAGGCACACTTTTTTGTAAAGTGGCAATGAAGCCACTAATGTTGCTTTGTTGTTGTTGTTTTTTTATGGTTAACACTCAATCAATCAATATTGTGACCAGTTTGTGCTTTAATTCTGGAACTGACTGCAGTTATTTTATTATTCTTTTGGACAAAATATAATTAAACAATTGCAATAGATTCAATCACGATGTAAGAAAGACACAAGTGAGACCTGTCTGTGTCCAAACCAGAAAATTAATTTCTACACATTCAGTGATTGTACTTCATTATTCATTCTCTGTTCTGCATCTGCTACAAAGGACGATGTCTTTTTATGAGGAATTGATTACTACCAATTTGTGGTAATAATCACAAATTGTGTTTGTGCATGCATGCATTATACTTGCAGCAACCTGCCTGTGTGTGTTTGTGTGACTGCATGGACAGTATGTGTTGTAGAGTGCTTGTGCGGGTACATGTACTGTATATATGTTACTGTGCTTGTGCAAGTGGAGCAAATGCATCCCCATTATTCAATTAGGGGGAGCAAAGTTATGGTTTTGCTACCCCACTTTTTGTCTTTTTAAAAATAAACTTATCATCATACAGTCCCCGCAATCAGGTGATTATATTTCAGCAGCCTATATCAATGATCATTTTACTATTTTCAGCAACTGACAAAAACAAGTAATAAAAAAATCACACATTTTTGGACCACCCTTTGAGTTGGTTCAGTCAAACCCGTCACTGATCGTTTGCCACAGCATGCTTTGGCTGTCAATCACAATCTGTCAATGAATCCACACAGGAGTCTGTTACAAAGGTAAGAAACATGCCATTTAGCTTAACTGCGATCATTGACTGAAAATAGAACATAGGAAAAGATAAGCTAGCTTATGTTGAATGAACCTGCTTGGCCCACTGACTCCAGCCAAACTTTAGACTAGCTAAAAGTAGGATTGTACTGTCGCCGAAATGCCAAACCGATTTGTGAGTCAACGCTAGCTAACTTTGCCAGCCAATCAAACGTGTTTAATATTATCGGAAGGTAGGTGTGCTCTCTCCAGCACCAAACAGGAAGCAGCAAACCGGGCACTTACTTTGGTAACAGCCCAAAAAACTCCTCAAATACTTTCACACACACACATGATAGACGGTGAATTAAGTGTTTTGAGTCGGTGTTTAATTCGGCGTGTATCTGATCCCCCAACCAGCACTTATTTTTATCTAATCATTGAAACGGTTCACCTCTCATTCCCACGGTCTTCTCCCACTAAAATAGCGCAGCTAACCAACAGAGGCTGGTAGCGAGTTGAGGCAACAAAATCCAAAATGTAAAGTTTGTATGGAAATACAGTTTATCTTTATGGATTATATTGATGCCGAATTGACAAGAAGACTGTCTACATATGACGCCTTTTATCTTGTGTTTCTAGAGTTATGTGTTTTTACAGACACGTAAGGAATTGTTAATATGTCATATTTCTTAAAGGGAGTTTGCCGTAATATTTTCCCTAGAGAGCGCAGGGAGCTTCAGTTTAATTCAAACTGCTAATATGTATATTTTTTAACGTTTTGTCACCACTACAGCAACACTAGGTATGATAAGGTTGTCTGACATTGACTGCTGTTAGTTATTGGTTTGATTAATGGTTTAATAATGTGTGTTTGTATTGATTACTGTGTAGAAATGCAGGAAATTTGTTTTAAATTACAATTATGCATCTTTCTAAGTTTGCTCCCCCATTTTAAAACATAACCAGGCGCCCATGTCTGTGTGAGTGTGTGTGAGTGTGTCTGTCTGTCTCCCTGCCTATATTTTCTGCTGGGTGCCCAGGGACCTATAAAGATAAAGCAGATGCCAGCAGATCCCCTGTTTAAAGATTAGCAGCCTCTCTCTCCATACTGTTAACACTCACTGGGGACAGAACAACATTTAACACAACCCATTTACACCACACAACACATGGTAATGTGGTACTGAGAAAGAGGAAGCAAAGGAAGGGAGGGGATTGTAAATAGAGGGAGGGGGGGGGGGGGGGGGGGGCAAGGGAGGGAAGGGGGGAATGAGAGAAAAGAGAAAATAAAGACAAACGGGTGATGAGATGATGAGAAGGAAAATGAGACATACGGAGAGAGAGGAGAATCATTTTGAGTCAAAAAAGAGAAGGCAAATGGAAGAGAGTTGTATATTGCATAACCAGACCAATTACTTGGAAGAACTTATTATAAATTATTTTTTATTCCATTTATATGGCATGTTGGTGAGGTTTGCCAATACAGTGAGTGCCAGAAAGTTAGGAAAATATTTGAAGTCAATTGATTGTGCTGTTCTGTGATTGGCACCTTACCTGACCTAACATTTATCTGTCATTCTGTTTGATCCAGGTCTGTAGCATGCTCCTGGGTCAGCTCTTTTATCAAAGATCCTTACAGTCCCATGACTCAAGTCCCAGGACAATTTTGAAACGGGAATGAAACACCCAAACCTGGTAGTGTTTTTATGGAATCTGTTACAGAATATTGCTTTATGCCACAAAAGACAGTGATAATCTCATTGTAACAGAATAAATATTATAGAAATGTCAAAATAGTTTCCTTGGATAAATAACCTCACAGTCACCTTCAGTCCCCAAGACTAGTTTGCATGTACAGTATGCATTCAAATGCACGCGCGCGCACACACACACACACACGCACACGCACACGCACACGCACACACACACACACACACACACACACACGCACGTGCACACATGCACAGACACACATCCCATTTTTTTTTCCAGCTCATCCCATCATGTTCACAAAAGATCAAAGTGTCTCTTTCTCTTCCCCTCTTCCTCTCTTTCTCTCTGTCTTTCTCTCCATGCCAGCTCCCTCAGAGAGCATAATTACCAGCATAGAACGATAACACCATTAATAACTGCACACACAGTCAGAATGAGACAATTCCCAGTGTAAGACTCATTTCATGCTTTGACAATTCCTCCAGGAATCATGGCACAAGCACAGACCACTTCAGGATTTGTCACATTCCTGCTCCTGTCTGAAAAAGAGTTCAGGACTCCGCTGTTCACATCCTCTCCTTTCTTCTTCTTCTCCTTCTCTCCCCTTCTCCTTTCATTTCCTTTCTTCTCTTCTTTTCACTCTTTTGTCCTCCCGTCGTTCCAGCCCTCTTTCTATCCATCTGTCCATCCGGCCATTTATTTTCTTCCCCTCTCTCCCTAGCATCTGTTTGTCCTCATTTCCTTCAGTCTATCCTTCCATCCATCCCTCCGTCTGTCTGGCAGTTTACAGGCCATAAATCCCTAAAGCTGTTTTATCCGAGCGCTGTCCTCTCTGTCCCTTCCTCTCATCTATCCGTCTGTCCTCACATCATCAGTTTGTCCTCCTGTCCTTCCATCGTCCGATCTGTCCATCCATTTGTTTTTTTTAATATTCTGTCCTTCCATTGATCCATCCTTCCATCTATCCATCTGTCCGTCTACTAGTTTACAGGTCATAAATCTACGGAGCTGTTTTACCAGAGTGCCGTCCTCTCTGTCCCTACATCGGCCACGCCATGTCTGTGTGTGTTTGTGTGTGTGTGTGTGTGTGTGTTTGTGTGCAGGCTTGCATACACTTATGAATATGTGTGTACATACATATGTTTGTGTGTGTGTGTGTGTGTGTGTGTGTCTCCCATTCAGGGGCAATGCTGTTGGGGCTATTCCATTCCCCCCTGGTGCGTAGGACTTTATTTTGGGAATATTTCTATAAATCATTTTGTCATTTACACATGCAGCGGCATTCTGGACACCACTGATTTGGAGTGAGGGGGCGTTTTATAAATAAACGTATATGGGGTGGACCTGAGATACACACACACACACGCGTGCACCATAAACACACACAGGCATGCACACAGGAACACACATACCCACATAACTGTGTGGCCACATAAACACACACCCCACACACACTCTCCCTCTCCACTGTGACATGGCCATAACTCACCCCACGCTACCGGGTACTGTGAAATATGACAGCCCCACAGTGCTGAAGTGGTGTGTGTGTGTGTGTGTGTGTGTGCGTGAGAGAGAGAGACAGTGTGTGTGTTTGTGTGTGTGTGTGTGTGTGTGTGTTTACGGCATGCGATGACAAGAGTCCACCCCAATGTCCTTGTCCGTCTCTCAGTAAACTTTTCATTGGGTCAGATATTAGCATAGGCGGCTAACTATAACCCACATGATGGATGGAGCCACAGCTCTATCTGTGATGTGACCCATGCACAGAGCCTCAATGGATAGAAAGGGCACTTCCTGGTGGATCATGCTAATGCCTTTGGTGCGGCCAGGATGCTTGCTGTAGAATTTCAATAATGTTGTCACGGAAATGAGAATTGTGCTATCTGTGGTGGAGGTTGCACAATGCTGCTGTTGTGTAAAAAAAAAAAAAAAAAAGTATTCATTGATAAATAAATTAATTAATAAAAATGGAAAGAAAATAAACATATAAACATGAAAATAATGGCAAATCGAATAAAAATTTAAAAGGAAAGAAAAATACTTTACTTGAATTTAAGTTTAGCCTATTTTAAAAAGCTATGTACTGTATCTGTCTGTAAAATATACAGGATCCAGTCAGTAAAAGTGTTATTATTTTGCCAGAAAGTAATGTGCTATGCTTTAAAGTACTATAAAAGTACCATAATTTCTTTGAAAGTATAATTTCTCATTCTGTAAGAGTAGGTGTCACATTTTCCCAAATGGTGGTTAGTTCATTTTGGAACCAATCTCTTCAGTTTAAAAAAAAAAGGTAAAATTTCCACTATGCATTTTTAATCTTATGGTTTCTCTGTTTTGTTGTTATTTTATTGTGCCAGAGTTGAGTGTTTTCATATCAGTGTGTGCATATAGAGATCTGTCATTGGACCAGAGAATATTTCAGGCTGTTTGATTGGACGAGCGAGGCCGTCCTTTGTGATTAGATACACTCTGCTTCCTGTCAATCACCTGAAACCCACAGGAAGAAATCGAGGTCTCTGCCAGGAAATAAGCCTCCAAAACATGTTGCCTTTCAAACTTTATCGTCATATCCACGTTGTTTTGTTTAGGGTGTCTTTGTTAGCCAGGACAGCTGTTAATTTCAAGCTATGTTTGACACCGTTAAATTAAACCCGACAAAAAACACGTACATTTTTGAAACTGTGATTACAAACAGCAAAATGATTTGGGGAAATATAACCTAGATATGACACTGGTATTCTCCTTCAAGTGAACCAGACAAATGACCAACTAACAATGTTGATATAAATGAGAATGCCAGTTCTTTCCATTCAAGTTATGTTGAGCTTTGTTTGAAACCGTATATAGTCACAGAACCAAATCTAAATATCTATCTCTTATTGCTGATAGCATGGCATGATGTTAAGAAAGTCTAGTCTAGTTATTGCAATGGGGCTGGAAGCAGGTGTGTGTGTTTGCACAAGAAGCGTCCGAAGTGGAGTTAAACTTGTACCACATTCATGATGGCAATTACAATTGTGTGCATTTGTGTGTGTTTGTCTTACCATGTGTGTCTATGAGCCAATATGAAATCTGAGTGGGCAGACTGTGTGTGTGTGTGTGGGGTCAGTGTCTGTGTTTATTCTGGCTTCAGGCTGATTAAACGCCATCCGAGCAGCTGATTCTCAGAGCGATGCTTTCAGAAGGGATTTTAGGAGAGCAGAGAACAGCTACCTTTGCCTGAACTGACAAGAGGATCTGCAGGCGAGAGAGAGAGGGAGAGAGAGAGAGAGAGAGAGAGAGGGGAGAGAGAGAGAAAGAGAGAGAGAGAGAGAGCCTGCAGTATGCTTTCTCTAATTAGGGTTTCATCCTTACAGATATGAGGGACAATAATGCCTGTGGCACACACAAACGACATGCACACACTCACACACACACACACACACACACACACACACACACACACACACACACACACACACACACACATGCAAATAGACAGAGTTGCTAAAGTAGTGCTTATGTGTATTTACTTTGTGCTTGAATTTGGCAATTGATTGCTTTTTGATTTATTTTTCTTCCTTTGGACCAAAAGCAATTAGTGTTTAATATGCTTTAATTACACTTCTCAGGTCACCTCACACTTATAGCCACAATGCAATATTTTTAACCAGTGTATTTAAAAAAGACCAGTGTTTTAACCAAAAATGTCTCAGAATCAAAAGTGTAGAGCTCCATTGGTCATATAGCAGAGGAGAAACACAGGTATACTTTTTTGTCATGCAGACATCATGTATTATTTGTACTGAAATCATAACATCATCAAATATCATTCATGTGATTTTGATAAACACATTGCTGGTCTTTTAATACTTTATATTGAATAGAAATATTAAACAAATTTCATTTTGAAAGTTACCTTCCCAGCTGTGTATATATCTGCCTTAAAGTGGACTTTTATTGCTTAAAATATCAAGCCAACAACTCTTAAACCAGTAGGACACTTTTTCTAATCCGTTATCTTTTCCTTCCTTATATCTCTCACTCTTTCCATCCATCCATCCATCCCGCCATCCATTTTCCTCTCTTCCAATCATCCTTCCTATCACCTGCTGACTCCCTCCCTCCAAGTATGGTCATGGCCAATCACGGTCAGCCCTGTCGTTAAGGGATTAGTGACGGCCCAATCGGACGGCCTCCGTCGGCTTCTATCCCCTCCACTCACCGGGGAACAAATAAGACACACACACACGCGCACACACACACACACACATCACCAGGAGAACCACACAGCAGCAGAAGCCAAAACATTCTCGATGGGAGTGATAGACACGCTGGGGGCTTAGCACTATGACATGGTGAAGGCCTGGTGTGTGTGTGTGTCTGTGTGTGTGTGTGTGTGTGTGAGTGTGTGTGTGTGTGTGTGTGTGTGCATGTTTGTAGGTGTGCGTATGTGTGTGCATCATGTCTACATTTGTGTCAACGTAAATAAAAATAGCAAAAGAAAAAAAGCTCATACTGGCCTGCATGAGTGTAATTGTCTTCGTCTGTGTGTGTGATTGTGCGTGTGTGTGTGTGTGTGTGTGTGTGTGTGTGTGTGTTCATGTGATATATCCTAATGTGCGAGCCAGGTATAGGAGCGAAAGATGATAGAGGTATAGATGATGGGGGGATGAAAAACGGATGATGACAACAGTCATTTGGGATGAAATTGATGTCATGTCTCTTCACTGTAAGGAGGTTCCTATAACACTCACCCCCCTCTGTGTGTATGTGTCTATGTGCAAGTGTGTGTGGTGTGTGATACACGTGTTTTTCATGCCAGTGCAGTAATATAATACAGCTATTTAACATCCCACTTCACTGCTGTCATACACAAACATGTGTGTATGTGCATTATAGAAACACGGTGACACAGATAGTGTGTGTGTGAATACACACATCAAAATTAAAGGTAAAAAGATACGAAAGTTCTAAGTTACATACATTATGTAAACACGCAGACACATACACACACCGATATAGATAGATGATATGCAAGTACAAATGCACACACACACTCACACACATTGAAGTCTGATATGTATGATACAGTGTTGAAGCGACATTTATGTACACAGGCACAAACACACAAAGGCCAAACGCACACGCATACCCATTTGCCCACACATCAAAACATGTATAAATGTCTAAATAAAAACAATAGAGATGTAAAAATATTTCTGCATGACAATACAGATAAGTAAACATATGTACGCATGTTAAGACTTGAGAAGAACACACACACACATACATACACAATAAGATGATGACAGAGTACATAATTACCCAGCTATCAATGAGGCTGTGCTACTTCCCTTCTCTGGACCACTGGAGTGTGTCATTATGTTTCTGCACAACCCCATCCGTCACACGCACGCTCACACACAGACACACGCACGTGCACACACACACACACACACACACACACACACCAACACACGTTCACAAACATGAAGAAGAAAAAGAAAATACAGAAACAAGCTTGCGTTGTCAATATGCTTTAGCAGTTCAGGCCGATGAAAAAGACTTGATGAAATCTGGAGGGATGATGCATCTTGGCAATGTGTTCTTGTACTTAGAAAATTACACTGATTGACCAAATGAGGGCGCTATAATTATAAGGTCAAAGTTTAAATCTCCACTGCACTGTCATAGTGTGTAAGGTATTTTCCTGCCAAAACTAAGGTGAGCTGCAGGTGTGATATACAGTATAACTAATATAATCTGGCCTCAGTTTCATACCCATGAGGCAGATTTTGCTTTAATGCCCCAATCGGTGATTGCAAATTGGCACCCTCTGTTGAGACACTTTTGCCCTGCCATTGCCTTTGTTTATGCAGTGATTTATTGGATTGGAGATTTTTTTTTCATTCTGAAATGTATTTTCTGACCTTTACATACAAGGACTCATTGCTGCATCACTCTGAACTCTGAGCAGGAGGGGCTAGAT
The DNA here is from genome assembly GCF_046629955.1 of Centroberyx affinis. Classification (NCBI taxonomy): domain Eukaryota; kingdom Metazoa; phylum Chordata; class Actinopteri; order Beryciformes; family Berycidae; genus Centroberyx; species Centroberyx affinis. The sequence goes on along the minus strand of NW_027284006.1, from coordinate 30,460 downwards.
GTTGTTGAAAGAACCAGAGAAATTGAAAAACATGATGAGGTGCATGGCAGCATCATCTACGTCTATGTGGGCTCAGTATGCAAACTGGGGAGGATCCAGGAAATCCTTCACCAGGGATCTTAGGTGCTGCAGGACCGGCCTCTCAAAGCTCTTCATTATAAACGACTTCAGTGCCACCGGTGTATAGTGATTTAAAGTACTGGGGCATAGAGACACTGCAGAGCGCGTCATACTTCGAAAGCCACGCCCACCGTGGGGGAAAACAATATCGCTAACAAACCGGCAAAAGCTGCGATCGGGAGGAAATCTTTTCAGATATGGACAGCCTGACAAGGTTTTTCTTGTTTTTGAGTAGACAAGTATGTCAAAGAATTATTTCGGCACACTGCCTCCAACAGAGAGGGAAATGTACACTGAAAAAATGAACTTAATTGGCCTCCATCAATGTCCTTTTTCATTACTCCAATAAAGCTGGATACAGTATCCTACACAGTGGCCTGAAGTGAAATACTTCAAGATTTACCACTACTTAATTTAATCACCAGGTAAGATAATTAATTGACCTTGAATAATTTCACTTTCAGACTATAAGTTTGAGCGACGCTGACGTGACATTGGTTATTAAAGTGGATTGTTGCTAAGTTAACTATTTTATGTTAGCTAGTCAGTGAGATTTCTCTTTACTTTTGCACCCTGGACTGACAGTCAATACAGAGCAAAATATCCTGGGACCCACACATGAACACAACTCATCTGTTTTATAGAGAGGAACTGGCTCACTAATGTTAGCTTAGTAGCAACCTAATGTTAGGACAGCATGGTAGCTTTTAAACACATTTTAACATACAGGTTATCTTACAAGAATATAATTAGATAATTACTGGTAACTTACTTACCAGTGACAAAATACTACATTAGTGTGTAGTAGTGTATTTACTCTCGGGGTCCCAAAGTTTCCCCCTCTTCTACCATCTTCTACTACCTTCTACTGTCAGCACCTCTCTCCTTACAGTCTGGATCCACATTTTTCTTCTTAATGGCTCCTTGTTTTACTCGGGAACACAAAAAACTGTAATTCGTGGTTTTTAAGTTTGTTGGCTGTGAGTCCCACCACACAAGACAATGATGTGCATTCAGTCACACAAAGTGAATGGAGAGCGGTGCAGTGATTTCCCCCACAATGGGCGTGGCCTATTTTATGCACTGTCTCTATCAAGACAAAATTGGACTCTTTTAATTTTAACACACCACAATTTTATTTGATGTTTGCAGTAAAACTAGGTAAAAGATCGAAAACTGTGATTTGATGTCACTTTTAAGGTTTGAATATTCATTATCAATTATTATTCATTATCAGAGTGTGAAAGGCTAGCCTGTCTCTAAATTCCTCCCTAGATTAACAACGAGGTGAGCCTTTTTCGATGCTTATGCAACATGCTTATTTATTTCATTGCTTCTCTGGCAAAAAAGTGAAAAATGCACCTGGACACCGAAAATTACGTTTTAAGAGTTATGTTTTAAAACTTTGTTGGATGTTTCATAATGTGTTCATGTGTGCATTTTATGTAGATGTCTGTGTGTGTGTTCGTGTGACAGAATTAATAATCTCAGTTGCACTCAGAGAAGTCATAAATGCCACAGTAACCCAGCACCAGTCTTGCGGTTGAGTCCTGTCAGTCTGGTCTATTCTGGGATGGTGAGTCCAGCTTCCTCTCTCTCTCCCTTTATCTCTCTCTTTCTCTCTCTTCTTATCTTTCTCTGTCTCGCTGTCTTGGTGTATCTCTCTTTTATGTCTTCCCATCTCTCTCTCTCTTTCCCTCTGTCTCTGATTCTATGACTGTCTCTCCCTGGCAGGAGATGATGTGAGTATCTGTTCTCTCCTCGTTTGTGTATGTGTGTGTGTGTGTGTGTGTGTATGTGTGTGTGTGTGTGTGAGTGTGTGTGCGCACACGTCTGTGGTCCATCCGGTGGTTTGGTGTGGGTTTCAGCCTTCAGTGGCTCAGTGTGGCTAAAGCAGGCTCAGGTTCTTTTGATGGACAGAGAGAGAGAGAGAGAGAGAGACAGAGACAGAGAGACAGAGAGGAGAGAGAGAGAGAGAGAGAGAGAGAGAGAGTGGTCACTGCAGGACAGGTGAGGTCGAGACAGAGCTGCACTTTCTTCTTCACTGTAAAAAATATGAAGATATAAGGAGGACATATTTTGACCTATTTAAAAATGCTGTTTCTGAATTTGATCAACTACCTGAAAATCATCAGTTACAATTAGTTCTAGGTGATGGAAAGACTGTAAAAATAGCAGCAAAATATGTGTTGAGTTGCCACAGCCTGAGGGACAGCAGCTGACTGAACTCTGAAGACCCTGTCCATATAGTTCTACTGATGTCAGACAGACAGACAGACAGACAGGCAGACAGGCAGACAAACAAATGTCTGTTTTGTGAGACAAATGTATATTTTACCTTTCTTTCATTTTTATGGATGAGCACTATCAGTGCACATTTGCTTTGGCAATATTGTTACACAACTGTCATGCCAATAAAGCTTATTGAATTGAAATTGAATTGAATTGAATTGAGAGAGAGAGAGAGAGAGAGAGAGAGAGAGAGAGAGAGAGAGGGGGAAAGAAAGAAAAGGAAGAAACAAAATGAGAGACTAAATTACATTTGTTTGCACTTGATTTCATAAATTCTTCACACACACACACACACACACACACACACACACACACACACACACACACACACACACACACACACATACATCATACAAGTCTCTTAATGCTTTGCCTGAACCGATATGGACTATTCTGACCCTTATGTAAGATCACATATAGCCCCACTTCATTATTCAGGCCAGCACTATTACTAGTGTTTGTATTGCAGAGTTTATTCAGAAAATGTTTTTTGATGCCACAGACAAATTTGGGCGTCCTGGCAGCTCAGTGGTCTAAGGCACGTCACA
>NW_027284006.1:0-22500 GCF_046629955.1 Centroberyx affinis | reverse complement strand
CAGGAAGGAATGTATTTCTGTATTTCTGAGGGGCAATTATCTTCTCTGCTTCTTACAAGTATGTACCATATCTTTTCCTCTTTTTTAGTAACTTCTCTGTTCTTTTCTGGTTGATACTGCTCAGTTTTCTTTTTGTTCTTTCTGATTGATAACATTACCCCAACTCAGAGTGGATGTTAAATTGTTTAGCATCCAGAAAATACCCACCCCTCTTTCTCTCCCTCCTCTACACTTCCCTCCATCTTTTTTTCAACTTCAGACTGTATTCAATTGATTTGACCCGCAGTGTCACTTTTCCACATAGATCCTCCTCTCTCCTCTGCTCTCCTCCTCTCTCCTCTCCTCTCCTCCTTTCTCCCTCAATTTTCTTCTTCTTGTTTTAGAGACACTATCTAATCTCTCCCAGGGACAGGACCTGTCTACGCCACTGAGGTCCTGGCCATGTTGTATATTCATTGGAAAAACAGAAAGAACTAAAAAAAAAAAAAAAAGAAGAGGCAACATTTAGGGTGAGAACTTCAGATTGTTTATTGATTTTTATTTGTGTTGTTGAATAAGTCTGTCTGACCATGATGTCCCACCGGGGGCTTCGCTTGGGGCGACGCTTTAGGCACACACATGCAGACGCAGACACACACAAACACACCTGCCCGCCCGGACACCCACATGTGGAAACACATACATATACAGACACACACACACGCACCGTGGGCCCAAGGGATTTGCCAGAGGCATACAGTTCCATTACAGATTTTTTTTTAAATAAAACATCCACCTTGACATTTTGGGTTTTTGTGTGTAGGTCAGCAACAAAAAATCCAAATCTAATCCATTTTGAATTCAGGCTATAACACCGCCAAATGTGGAAAAAGTCAAGGGGGTTGAATACTTTCTGAAGGCACTGTAGCATTCTGGTACAACACCATGAGAAGAGAGAGAGAGAGATCCAGGATTTGGGTCTTTGTAACTGTCAAAGTCTCTGTGACAAGCTATAGTTAACTGGGAACCAGATCTAGTTTCTGATTTGACCTTTTTTTTCTCATTATGCTCCTTTAGTAGACCGGTTGCTTTGCAAGTTATGATACTCAGATAAACAATTCGGGGTACTGCAACCTCCTGCTGTCATAATACATTTTTTTTAATAGAATCAGCCGAGGTCAAGGTCATGAATCCACAAGGCTCAAAGATATCTTGAGTCTGTCCCATGATCTTTGTTGGATATTCCCTCCCATCTCTCCCCTGTATGTTCTCTAATAAATAATAAGAATGTGATAATAAATAATCATAATACTCATAATAATCTTTAAATTTACAATTCAACCAGGCTGGGATTTAGACAGCTGTACATCATGGATGCACAGGGAGAAGAGAGACATGAATGCTGGAAAGGAAAAGGGAGAAAATGATACAGCGTAATTAGAAAACCCAATAAAACGCTCGGAGAGAGAACGATAGAATGTGAACATTTGGATTTCCTTCAAGTCATTCATCCGCGTCTCATAACGGAGCGAGTGTGTTGGCCGGCTAATGACGGCGACAGATGCTTAATGCCTTCTTCACAATTCTGACGCCATAAAACACAAGGCAAACAGGCGTCACCCTAAAGCGCTGTCTGTCAAGCCATTACCTTAACTACACTGGCAACAGCACAAAGAGCGGAGGGTGGGAGAGAAAGGTACTGAATGTGTATGAGAGAGGGAGAGACAGAGAGAGGGGGAGAGAGAGAGAGAGAGAGAGAGAGAGAGAGGGGGGGGGGGGGGGGAATTGGGTAGATAAAGAGAGACAGATTAATAGAGACTCAGAGGGAGCGAGAGAGAAAGAGGGAATGCAAGTGTGTGTATATGTGTGAGAGAGAGAAAGAGAGAGAGAGAGTGATAGAGAGAGAGAAAGAGAGCTGGCAGATGAATGAGGAGCCTCTTAGGTAAATGGCAGGGAGTATTACACTGTGTCTGTCTGTCATGCTGAACAACACACTGATTAAAGGTACCACCAATACACAGCAGCTGGTACACACACACACACACACGCGCACACAGAGTCCTTCCCACTCTTCTGTTTTGTTGGAGCAGAAAGAGATATCAGATCCATTGTTTTCCACCTGGTTATATGTAGTGAATGCGTCTCATCAGAGATCGTCTATGCAAAACACTAACCACTTTGAATTGGCCAGCTGTTCCACTTCCCGTCCACATGACACTCCATTGAAATTTAGCTGAGAACGTTTTAATGTTGTGGGTTAAATCACCAACACAATCAAGCAACATCCACACCGCTTAAATACAGGCTGGTAGACAGACTAGCGAGCTGCTGTTAAGGACATGACAATATGATGAAGACATTCTGTGGTTCAATATTTTCACTCCTCACTGCACATTCTTCAGTTGAAAAGTGGAACTGACGACCCAGGGCCCAGAGGTGGAGGGGGGGCCTCAAAGGGCCTGGACTAAAAAGTTTGCTTTGGTGTACAATTTTAAATTTCTAAGTAATTTGTGTCCTAAATGAACAAACATCGGCAAAATAAATAGGTTGAGAGACTGAATTTTGCATCCATAAAAAATACTGAAGGCTCTCCCATGCCCCTCCTCACCCCCCCCCCCCCCTCCGAATGGTTTAGTCCGCACCTGCACGAGATTCGAACGTGGCTGATCGCGCCGGTGACTGCTGCTGATGAGGAACGTGACAGACATAGAACCTCCTTGGTAGTCGCGCGCAAACATGCTCTAAACCAAAACAAAGTCGGGGAGCCAAAAAAGAAAGGAAAGAAGAGAAAGAGAGAGGAAACAGAATGTGGGAACACAGCTTCTTACAATGTTTTTTTTAAGAGGAAAGGTGAGATTGCTAATGGTTTAAGACTGCTTTAAGCTAGGTGTTTGTGTGGTAGGCTAGGTCGCTTGCAGTCCGAGCAGGCTAGCTAGCTTGCAGATATTTGCTAGTAATAGATAGTACACATAATACATAGCTGGTAGCCTACACAAGGAACAAATGCGACCTTCCAATCTAGTTGTTTGGATAGAGGTGGAGAGGAGAAGGGAAGGGAGGGGTGGGTAGTTGAGGGCAGGGGGAGGGTGAATTCATAACGTTAGTAGTGCAGTATTAACACAAACTTTGCACAAAGTGATATAATAGGAGGTTATCTGTCAAATTTAGACCAAGCTTATAACGTTGTGAAACACATGGCCCTCATATAGGCTACAGAAACGGCCACAGAGGGGGAAGCTGCAGGTCCCCCACCATCTGATGTTGAAGACCTGAGACAAGGTGAGCTAATAAGACATGAAGACTAAAGTAGTTGCTAAAAGTTATTGTTTGTAGCTTAGTTTCAATGAAAGGGACATTAACCACACTAATTTAAAACAGCCTGGTATTGAATATTTTAAGAAGAATATTATAACAATATTATAAGAATATGATATATTATATTACAGAATATTATAAGAATATTATACCCTGCTATTGTATATTATAAGAATACATAACGTTAGTAGTGCTGTATTAAAACAAATCTTTGCACAAATTGATATAATATGAGGTTATCTGTCAACTTTAGACCAAGATATATCGTTGTGAAACACATGGCCCTCATATTCAGAAACGGTCACAGGGCCCACAGAGAGTGGATTTGCACAGGGCCCAGAAATTTGTGGTACGCCCCTGACTGCACCACTGTAAAAAAGTGATTTGATCTAGGGTCACAAAATGCTAACTGGCTAATTAAGGCTAATGGCAATTTCTGGGCTGTTAGCGTTTTGTGACCCTTGATCAAAGAAACAGAAAGACATGCACTCCTATATTGTGTTATATACTTTCGTTTTGTGTTTATACTTTATTTGTTTTTCTCCTCACCTCCTACCTTTCCTGTTTCTATTTGCTGCCACAAAATAACAAACGAAATACATAAAAAATCAAGAAAAAAAACAAACAAACTGTAAATATATAAACACATCAATAAACTGAGGAGAAGTCCCAGCACAGTGGGACATTATAACAACACCACACAACACTAAAGCAGAAACTTCAGAGGTAGCGAAGCATTTGAAGAGTGGTTTCAGTTGACTTGATTGAAAGGGCAGAAATGGGTAAGTGGGCTGGCTCTGGATCAAGGTACTTGGTACCTGGTGTGAGTGTGTGTAAGAGTCGGTGGGACAACAAGCAAGGCATCAGTAGCATCTATCATTTCAGGACCACGTGGGTAAAGAGATAGGGGGCAGTGTAAGCCCCAAAGGATGGTATGATTATCAGCAGCAGTGCTAGTCCATTGAGCTTGAACTGAAGCTTGCACTGTGTATCCGTGTGTGTGTGTGTGTGTGTGTGGGAGAGTGAAAAATGTGAAAAATCTGTGCAAGTGCCTAGCTGAGCATGATTGCATGTTAGTGTGTGTCTGTGCCTCCTAGCAAGGCCTGTTTGTTTGCATGCGTGACATGTTTGTGCGTCTCTCTCGGTGTGTGTCTCTCTCGGTGTGTGTCTCTCTCGGTGTGTGTGTGTGTGTGTGTCACACATCTGTTGCTGCGTGCAGTAATTTGCGTTCTCAGCTTGGTGCCCCAGTAATTATTCAGACACTACCTTTTGCTCCAACATTAAAAGCCTTCATCTGGCGGACATGAAACAGCAGAGCAGCCGATAAGGCTTCAAACGCTGCCTGCCGTCCAAAGAGAAGCGGGAAAGGTGAAGAGATGCATGGTGGGATAGATGAGATTGTTTTCCTCCGGAGGTTTGGTTTCGCGTGGGTGTTACATCTTCTCCGCTCACACTGCAACAGAAAATAAGTGATCACTGGATTCTATTAGGAGGAAAATTGAATTAACATTTTGTACCAGCTCTTGGAATAAATCCAATAAGATGTATATAGTATGGCAGGTAATGGATAGTAGAACGAAAGCAAATGTACATACTTTAGAGGAGATGCTGATAGAGAAGGGGAGAGAAAGAGATGAATATGAAAGAGTGACGATAGCGGCAGGTTGCTACACTGGAGTTGATAACCCTCAATCCTTTCTGCTGTGTTAGTGTGCATTTCTGTGTATGTGTGTTTGTGTGTGTGCGTGTCTGTGTGATGTATGGTGAAAGAGCGGATCACCTGTGGACAACAACTTGGCGTCTCATTTATAAAACTGTGTGTAGATTCCACACTTCAGGAAACTTTTGCATAGAAAGCGGCATATGCATCTTTCAATCTGACATCTATAAAAACTCCTGTTCTCTTGTGTAAACTTGCCAAATAATCGTAATTTTCAAGTTCTCTTTTCTCTAGTCCTTGCTTCCTTCCTTCTACTTCTCTTCCTCATTCATTCAGTTGTTGGGCTTTGATAGGGGCAGGTTTGGTTATTAGCAATTAGTAATTAATAATTATGAAATTATTAATTATTCATGAAATTATTGACGGGAGTCAATAGAACGGGGCACCACCCTGGAATCAGGGACCAATAACCGTACCTTTAAGTCAGTCTCAAAATGGCTGTTCACCCCCAAATGACAGTGTTTGAGTACCACCGTACATTTATGAGTGAACAGTGAAGGGTGAATTCGTACACAGGCCCTCACAACCAGCAGTTACCACAACACATATGCACAAGAAATCACAGACAACTTCTCTTTAAAGGTATAACAGCGTTTATTTACTTTAGCAATATTAATTAATAATCAATAATACTTCAGTCAATCAACTACTATTACACAACTACAACTATGGATCTAAACTAGCAAGCATAAAAGACATAAACAGTATAATGGCATGTAGGGAGTTGTATGTATGTGTGTGTGAAAGGGAGAAGAGAGAGAAAGAGAAAGATGGCGGACGTGACCACGTGGGTGGGACGTCTCGCGAGAGTTCAAGATGGCGGGCGTGACCGCACAGTTTGAACAAAGAGGAGTTTTGGAATTAAGATGGGGTTGGAGTTAGGCGGCTAAAACCAACGCCCTCTACTCCTCAGGTGTGTGTGTGTTAGTAAGAGAGAGAGAGAAAGAGCAAGAATAGAGGGGAGCACTCGCCGTCTAAAGCACCAATAATAGCCTTTTACCGCACAGAAACTCGGGGTACAACTGGGAAGTAGTACACCGGGTTACTGGTCTTTGAGCTAGTAAAATGCAGTATATTGGCTCTCTACGTGGCGATAAACACAATTGCAAGTCCGGTGGCATGCAATGGCACACATTCAGCTTCAAACGTTACAATCAAATCAAGCAGCAAGCTTAATGATAGGTTTCACAGCATAATATGGACACGGCGGTCCAATGCGCTTCCCAATACGCACAACAGTAGCTTCTGATCAGTAAAGCTTTAATAACACACCTATACTAGTCTCTGCCCAGAACCAAAGCCTCTTACTTGGGAAAATCACTCTCGAGTGATTTGGTGTGTGTTTTCGTCGGGTCGAGCCGGTGGGGTTCTCCAGACGGGTCGGCGCGGCGGGACCGTTATTTCTCCTCGCACGGAGCAAACGGTCAGCTGGCTTTCCTTGTAGGCAGCGAAGGATTTCAACCAGGAGTCGACTTGACTGAAGAAACGTTTCCTTACGTTATCTTCTTGGAGGGAAGGAGTGTCCTCAGCTGTAGTCTCTTCCAGTCCACTTCTGCAGGTCGGCTGTGCGCACTGGTTACTCATACAGATGCGCGCAAGGAGTTAGATTGCCGGATACACAAACAGCTAATCTAATCCTTCTGGATCCAAATAGTGTTATGGCAAACACTAAACAGTCTGGGCTCGTCCAGCGAGTTGAAGACTGTGCCTTGGCTTAAACAAAAAGAACAGTTCGAACGTTAAAATGTACCACCTTGTATAGCAACGGAGTCGCAAGAAGGGGCGATGTGGAAAGGTAGCTCCTGGAATTTATATCCTCCGTGACGTCATGGGGGATCCCGGGGGGTCGCCCGAGTCTCGTCCAATGAGAGACCAGAGTTTGAATTCCAGCCAGTTCACACCTAGGTGTGAACTTCAGGGCCAGTTGGAATTTTTGGCGCTGCTTTTCCTTTGTCTGAAATCAAGCCCAGCGGGTGGGCTAGAGTTAAGGCTTTTGGTTTTCTTGTTAGGCCACAGATGTTGGCCCTATTGTTTTAATTAGTTTTCTTTTGTTTCACCTTATGGCGTGGCCCAACATCCCCCCTTTGGTCTGAAGAGTGGGGTGCTGGCCGCAGTCTTTAGAGCAACTCAAGGGCCGAACAGTTCATATAGGTGAGGTAATCCTGAGGGTTACGCAGTCCATATGTTCCTGATGATGGGAAAGAATGGGAACAGTCCATACAGTTCATAGAGTTCACAAGTTTACAGAGGGCTCTGGTGTCTGGGCAGACAGTGAGGCAATGTCTGGGCAGAGTTTCTATTTTCTTAAACTACAATAAACAAAACACATCAAGCACAGGCATCCACATTTTGGGTAAGCAATGTATTAACCCCAACACAATCTTTTGCTGCTTTTGATCCCTATTAAAGAATTTCAAGAAAGGGGAGGAAAAGGAAAAGGGAAAGGTGGTTAATAGTTAGTAGGCCTACTCCTTGGATTGGAGCTGGTCAGTGTGATGTTCTCAGACTGGTGTGTGAATCGTGGTGACACGAATATGAGGGAGTCCAATCCTATCTCTAAGTTCCTAAGGTCTATGAAAATAGGAATTGCATTGCCAAGGCTATATGCCAGATGTACCTGTAAGGGCTGCACAGTAGTGGTAGTAGCTGATTTTAGGATTTGTTCAGCAAGGTCTAGGGAGGCCAGATAGGGTGGAATTCTTCCACCACTCAGACTGTTGACTGAGGAGCTTACTTCCCTAGTGAGGTCCTGCATCAAATCTCTAACTACCTACACACGCCCTGTAATGGTTCTTATTGAAGGAGGAGGCTCTGTCGTTGGGCCCCTTGGGGGTCCGGCAGCGCTGACGGTTGACGAGATGTCTCAAGCTGTCTCATCGTCTCCGTCATGCATCTCCTGAGCCAAGTCTCCAATTCCTGCATTGAGTGATCTCTTCTGGGGGACTGGGGTTTTCTACCTTCATTCTTGCCTTGGTACTTACCTCCTTGTGGGGAGTGCTTCCCAAAGCTAATTTTTTGTTGGTAGGAGTTTTGTTGTCTGTGTCCAAACTGTCTTTGTGGTCGTTGGTTCTCTTCCCGTTTGTCCTGTCGCTCACTCTGTTGGCGAGGCGGACGGCGCCCCTGGGGGTCGGTTTTTGCGTTTTCCTTAGGGCGAGGCACTTCATTGCCTTCAAGCATTAAGTCGGGGACTTCTGAGACCTGGACCGCCAGGACTCTGGCATCATCGTTGTACTGTCTGACTGGGCGCACACGCGTCTCCCATGACAACTGTGCATACCTCCGGATCGCCTGCATAGTGAGGTCGTTCACCCTGCAGTGCATGGTGACGTCATGGCGCACGCTTTCGTGAAGGTTGTGTAGGAACAAGGACTTAAAAGCCGGTTCCTCCTCCATTCCTGGGGCACTGCGCCCTTGGAAATACGCGGCTCTCAGGCGCCGGTAGTATTCCCTAGGTGGTTCCTGCTTCTTCTGCAGGATGTTAAAAGCACCAAGGGTGGCGGAGGCTGAGTCGGTGTACGGTGAGTATTCCTCCCGTAGGGCCCGACAGAGGGTCGAGTAGCGGTCTCGAGTCCTGGGTAAGAGTGTCTCCATGAATGCATGGACACTCCTGGCCGTGGTTTTCCACACCAACCTAAGTTTCTCGCGCGTTGTGGCGTGCGGCAGTTCAAAGAGGCAGCGTTCGACCTCTCTGAGGTAGTCGTCCACATTCGACTCCCGATTGGTTGGGTCGAATCTCTCTATGTCCTTTGCTAGGGATTCAATCAGACGGACGCGCGGTTCTGGTTCTCGGGGCGGCCATCGACCGTCCGAGTCGTCTGAAATTCCAGAGTCGCTCAGGTCGCTATAGCGATGAGTACTGGCTTTTCCCTTTCTGGGGGGAGATGGAGTTCGGTCACGGTGTGGGCGCGAACGGCGCATGTACTTCTCCTCCCTCCGTGGAGGGGATGGAGTTCGATCCCGGCGCAGTCGCGAGCTACGTGACATGTAATGCTCACCGGTGGACATGGGCTCAAAACCACTTTGTCCACTCAGGAGTTGAGTGCGTTCCTCCCCCCTTCGCGGTGGGGAAGGAGTCTGGTCGCTGCGCTGTCGCAAAAAGCGTGGCGCGTAAGGCTCGCTGGTGGACATGGGCTCAAAACCACTTCGTCCACTCAGGAGTTGAGTGCGTTCCTCCCCCCTTCGCGGTGGGGAAGGAGTCTGGTCGAGGTGCGTACCCGCGCGACGGGGGCTGGGCCGGTGTACGTCCCAGGAGGGTGTGGCGCTTAATTCCACATGGCGGCTTGCTGGTGGAGGTGCTCTATAGCTATCCACCGTGATGAGCTCAGAGACTGTACTTTCAGGGGCCCGCAGGCTCTTGGGCATGGTCTCTGGATTAGCGGGGGTGGCCTGGTTGCTTGGTCGGTCACTTTCAAACCGTTGGATCAGGGCCATTACTTGTCTTTGAACAGCATGGAGTTCTTGACGCAGCTGGCTGATTTCGGCTGTGCCGTCTTGGTTTCTTTTTGTACCACATGGGTCGAAGAAAGAACCTGTTGGGGAATTAGAGCTGGTGACAGGTGTTTCCTGACCAGGGACGTCAGCACGTGTACCGACCTGAAGTTCTTCGCTTCTGGTCTCTGCTGGCCGTCGGGCAGCCTGGAGCTGCTCGACTAGTCCTTCACAGTGTCTCCTCATCCGAGAGGTCTCCGATTTAGCGTCTTCGGCTTCCTGACGCAGGTGACGGATAGACTGCTGCGCAGACTCGTAATTTTGCCTTAGGTGGGCAAACATCTCTTCATATGTTACAGCTTGTAGCTGCATTTTACGCTGGCACAGGAGGTTTATCCGTCCAAGCACTTCCGGCTTGGTGAGCGGGGGTGACCTCGCTGTTGGATGGTTAATATAATCTATTAACTCCTTCAGCTCATCCTCACACTCGCTAAGCGTGTAGCTCTTGAGGTGGTTCCTTTCCTCAAGGGTGAGGGAAATAAGACCGGCGACGGCATCCAGTAATTCTGGATCGTCTACCTCCCGAGGAGTTGCAGCTCCAGACGCGGAGGGGTCTTGGCTACTCATGGTTATTGCTGATAACACGTTTAGTAGCCCACTCTCTTGTTATGACAAGGAGTATTGCTGTGAGATCAAACAAACACACAGGGGAGAGGCTTTAGGCCTGTGGTTTACAAGCTGAAGTGTTGAAGCTAATTACTCTTTGCTATCTATCCTATTAGGATGTTAATGAGGTGACCTCAGTAGCTCTGGTGAGTAACAGCTAGGTTAGGGGATATTGGGGATCTCCAACTCAAGCTCAAACAGTCTGACAATTTGCTATTTGTCAATAATTACTAACCACAAGTACACACTGAAGCAACTCACAAACCACAACTGACTATATGCTTGGCAAGTCACCAAAAAATAAATTTTCAAAAAATAAAATTTTCAAAAAATTTTAAATTTCAAAATTCAAAATTCTGGATTATTATGCATCAATATTGTAATAATGCTGGTATTAGAAGGCCTCACACGGGGCACCATTTGTTGGGCTTTGATAGGGGCAGGTTTGGTTATTAGCAATTAGTAATTAATAATTATGAAATTATTAATTATTCATGAAATTATTGACGGGAGTCAATAGAACGGGGCACCACCCTGGAATCAGGGACCAATAACCGTACCTTTAAGTCAGTCTCAAAATGGCTGTTCACCCCCAAATGACAGTGTTTGAGTACCACCGTACATTTATGAGTGAACAGTGAAGGGTGAATTCGTACACAGGCCCTCACAACCAGCAGTTACCACAACACATATGCACAAGAAATCACAGACAACTTCTCTTTAAAGGTATAACAGCGTTTATTTACTTTAGCAATATTAATTAATAATCAATAATACTTCAGTCAATCAACTACTATTACACAACTACAACTATGGATCTAAACTAGCAAGCATAAAAGACATAAACAGTATAATGGCATGTAGGGAGTTGTATGTATGTGTGTGTGAAAGGGAGAAGAGAGAGAAAGAGAAAGATGGCGGACGTGACCACGTGGGTGGGACGTCTCGCGAGAGTTCAAGATGGCGGGCGTGACCGCACAGTTTGAACAAAGAGGAGTTTTGGAATTAAGATGGGGTTGGAGTTAGGCGGCTAAAACCAACGCCCTCTACTCCTCAGGTGTGTGTGTGTTAGTAAGAGAGAGAGAGAAAGAGCAAGAATAGAGGGGAGCACTCGCCGTCTAAAGCACCAATAATAGCCTTTTACCGCACAGAAACTCGGGGTACAACTGGGAAGTAGTACACCGGGTTACTGGTCTTTGAGCTAGTAAAATGCAGTATATTGGCTCTCTACGTGGCGATAAACACAATTGCAAGTCCGGTGGCATGCAATGGCACACATTCAGCTTCAAACGTTACAATCAAATCAAGCAGCAAGCTTAATGATAGGTTTCACAGCATAATATGGACACGGCGGTCCAATGCGCTTCCCAATACGCACAACAGTAGCTTCTGATCAGTAAAGCTTTAATAACACACCTATACTAGTCTCTGCCCAGAACCAAAGCCTCTTACTTGGGAAAATCACTCTCGAGTGATTTGGTGTGTGTTTTCGTCGGGTCGAGCCGGTGGGGTTCTCCAGACGGGTCGGCGCGGCGGGACCGTTATTTCTCCTCGCACGGAGCAAACGGTCAGCTGGCTTTCCTTGTAGGCAGCGAAGGATTTCAACCAGGAGTCGACTTGACTGAAGAAACGTTTCCTTACGTTATCTTCTTGGAGGGAAGGAGTGTCCTCAGCTGTAGTCTCTTCCAGTCCACTTCTGCAGGTCGGCTGTGCGCACTGGTTACTCATACAGATGCGCGCAAGGAGTTAGATTGCCGGATACACAAACAGCTAATCTAATCCTTCTGGATCCAAATAGTGTTATGGCAAACACTAAACAGTCTGGGCTCGTCCAGCGAGTTGAAGACTGTGCCTTGGCTTAAACAAAAAGAACAGTTCGAACGTTAAAATGTACCACCTTGTATAGCAACGGAGTCGCAAGAAGGGGCGATGTGGAAAGGTAGCTCCTGGAATTTATATCCTCCGTGACGTCATGGGGGATCCCGGGGGGTCGCCCGAGTCTCGTCCAATGAGAGACCAGAGTTTGAATTCCAGCCAGTTCACACCTAGGTGTGAACTTCAGGGCCAGTTGGAATTTTTGGCGCTGCTTTTCCTTTGTCTGAAATCAAGCCCAGCGGGTGGGCTAAGTTAAGGCTTTTGGTTTTCTTGTTAGGCCACAGATGTTGGCCCTATTGTTTTAGTTAGTTTTCTTTTGTTTCACCTTATGGCGTGGCCCAACAGATCTTTCTAATAGAGAGGGACATATTTAATTTAGATCGTTTTTGTCCGTTTTTTAACCGCTGAAATACTAAAACATCCCGGAGTTTGTCTTTAGAAAGGTGAAACAACCCATCCGCTCTCCTTAAAGCGTTTTGTTGTTCAGCCAAAAACTGACCAGACGCCGTCGGGTCGTCCTAAATGCCACAGCAGAATAAGATCAGAGGTTGATGAAAGCTGCAAGGCCTCGTATTCTTTAGAAGTATCACTCTCTTGGATTGGACATTGATTTTTTGCATTTTTAATGCCTCTATGTAAAAGAAAATACATCTCTCCTTCTCTTTTCCTGCCTGTCTTCTTGTCTTTCTTCCTCTCCGTTTCTGTCTCCCTTACTCTGACATCCTCTCTCACTCTCTCTCACTCTCTCTCTCTCTCTCTACCTCGCTCACTCTTTCTCTCTCTCTCTCACTCTCTCCCCTCTAGGCGATAGACAGAGAGAGACCAGAGAAGTACCGAAAGCTTCAGGAGGCGACACGCACGGCGCAGACCCTGGTCGAGCAGGGTAACAGGCACACACACACACACACACACACACACACACACACACACACACCCGTGCGTATACATGCACGCACGCACACACACACACCCCGTCTGTCCCCATGGCAACGCCTCCACCTGTCCCACCCTCTCTCCTTGTCTCCATAGAAACACTGATAGAGAGAGAGGGAGAAACAGAGACAGAAAGAGAGAGAGAGAGAGAGACACATTTCTTCTCGTCCGTCCTCTCCTCTCTCCTCCTGTCCTTGTACCATTGTTGGGGAGCCTGAAAGCAGAGAAACATTCAATGCATAATTTTCGCTTTTCATTTTTTCTATTTCCTGGTGCTGCTCTAACCTTCACGCAAACAAAACATGCCAGAACATTCCTCAACTTACTGAACAGGGTGGTGTGTGTGTGTGTGTGTGTGTGTGTGTGTGTGCCTGACTGAGAGAAAAAGAGAGAGAAAATTTGTGTGCATGCCTGTGTGAGTGTGTGCATGCCTCCATAGGTGAGCCTATTTTTCTGTGTGTGTGTGTGTGTGTGTGTGGGTGTCTGTGTGTGTGTGCATGCCAAATATCAAATCTCAGAGACTTTGACATGGTTTCATTTTTTTCAAGTTAATTTCGAGAATTTCAGATATATATAGTTTAAAAAAAACACAGATTTGTGAAATATTTTGCATGCTCACTGGGAGGATCTTAAAGACTTAAGACTGTTCAAAAGCATTCAAATTAAAACCTCACTGATGTGATAAGCATGCCTTGTCAAAATGCCCTTGAGCAAGGCACTGAACAACTTTTCTACCTTTTGTTATGTCTTCACTTAGCACTTCTCTCCCATACCTGGTCCTTCTAACAAGAATATTTGGTTCCATCTATTGCCACGGCACTGCGTTTGACCTGTACACTCCTGACTCAGGGTTACATGTGATGCTGATCAAATGGAAATTAAAGCTTATTCTGTTGTTCTATTCATAGTAACTTGCTCAGGATATGAGCATCAGCCAAATACTTTATGTGTAAATGTAAATGGAACATAATGGAGCGGTGATTACAGGAAAAAGGCTTGTGTGTTTGCATCCTAGATGAGACACGCAGCCTGAATGCTGCCTTTTCCAAGTCCAATTATCATCCGGTGATGGGTTTCAGTTTGCCCTTTACAGATAGGAGCCAGAATCCATCTTTGTACAACTATAACATTGATTTTCCCCCGCTGGAGTCTCTTGGAGGTTTTCATTTTCCGGGCCCCGGAGTTTTTACTTGCACCTTAAATTGGCCATTTACATGAAAAAATGTCAGTTATTGGTGAGTGTGAACGAACACTGGATCAACCTGCTGCTGGTGAGAGAGAGAGAGAGAGAGTGTTGAGGGTAGAGTGTGGGTGTGTGTGTATACGTGTGTCTGTGTGTGTGTGTGTGTGTGTGTAAGCCCTGTTTTCAGTGGGTGCGCAGATAAACAGTTATTTATGTACCTCACAATGTCTGCAAAATATTGATAGCTTCCCTCACCTCTTCTACAGATGACATTCACCAAATTTTGAGTGTGTGCTTGTGTGGTGTGAGTGTGTGTGTGTGTGTGTGTGTGTGTGTGTGTGTGTGTGTGGTGTGTGTGGGTGTAACCCTTCTCTCTGTCTGTCCCCTACAGAGGGGAATCCTGCCAATGCGAACTCTAGAGCATGTTTTTTTTTGTGTGTGTGTGTGTGTGTGTGTGTGTGTGTAACCTCCCCCCCTCTCTCTCTGTCCCCTCCAGAGGGGAGTCGTGCTGATGACATTGCCCAGGCAGCAGAGCAGCTGAACCAGCGCTGGGTGGGATTCTGTGCCCTGCTGGCAGAGAGGCTGGCATGGCTGGCTTACCAGGCCAAGGTACACACACACACACACACACACACACACACACACACACCATGCTATTCAAATCTATGTTGGTAGAGCTTTTTCACTTTTTAGCATATACATTCATCAGCAGTCAACAACCAAAATTCAGCTCTTACCTTTTATTGAAGAACGCAGTCTAGTTCAGTGTTTGATATGCATGCACCCCAGATCCAGTATCACCATACCACACTAAAGAATGATGAAAACCACTTGAGGAGTTGTATTCCAAAATTCTATATCCATAAAGGAACACCTGTTCTGACAAATTCAACTGCTGCTATGAGAGTAAAACTCACTATTAAATGTTAATAATTTAGCAGCCTTCCTGGGCCCCTTACTTACAGAAGAACAACATTTTAGAGGATGTTCTCATTAGTGTTTTTAATAGTGTTTTTAAAAAATCAAGTTAAGTATCTTCTTACCAAAATGCTTATATAGCACTTTGGATTTAAACCCTCCACTTGTTTATTAATGTTTAAACTGTGGAGTATGTTTAGTTAAAGAAACAGGCGAATAGCACAAAATGAGCTCTAACCAGCTCTTTTACTAGTTTGTTTTGTTGATATAGACTCAGTCAATATCATGCAGCTCTGCTACAAACTAGGAAATGTTAGTTTGTGTAACAAGACAGATGTTGTGTGGGTGTTTGCTTGTGCCTTTATGGAAATATAGCTGATGCTTGTGTTCTCCTTTGTGCAAATATGCGTGTGTCACTGTGTCTGTGACTGTGACTGTGTGTGTGTGTGTGTGCGTGTGTGTGTGTCCTCCAGGTTCTTGCCTTCTACAACCTGTATGAGCAGTGTGAGCAAGCTGTGGCCAACAGTGAGAACTGGCTCAAAGTCCAGGCGCCTCCAGCCTCCGAACCAGAACCACTGAAAATACAGCTGGACCGATGCCGGGTGAGGGAAATGTGTGTGTGTGTGTGTGTGTGTTAGTGTGTGTGTCAGTCTGTCTATTCATGTGGGGGTGTTTGACCAGGGTCAGAGGTTTAAGAGTGGGCAAGGAGTGTTGAGATTGTTGGTTTTTTTTGTCTTTGCTTTACTTTTGTGCTTTTGTGCTGAGAAAGAATTAGAATGGAGCGAGAGGAGAAATGACATTGTCTTGTTTGACTGTCTGTCTTTTCATGCATCTCTCTGTCACAGCACATCTCTGTAAGTACTCATACATTTTTTCTGTTATTCATTCATCCATGATCCCCAGGGCTTTCCATATTTCCACCTCCTACTGTATGTTTCCAATCCTTCCCTATTTTCCAATCTACTGTTTGAAAACAGTGACATCTACTCTTACCAAATGCTTGCTGGCAAAGAAAGTAAAACCAAAGATGGAGTGTAACTTAAGTTGGAAGCTAGTAACTTTCTTCTTCTTTTCTTTTCAAAAGAATTTTTGAATTTCAGGTCACATTGTGTTTTCTTTTAGTAGATATTCACAGTATTTTGGAATTAAATCCACATCTCTCCTATGAAAAGTAATGCCAGGCGTCTTTTGGGTAATGCAATAGAGAGCACATTTGCTTTTAAATATTTTTCATCATCGTTTCTTTACATGAGGTGAGTAGGGATACTACCAAATCTAAAAATTATATCGTAGGCATATTCTCTGTCCTTCACAGCTGAAAAGTGTGTTGAAGCAGCATGGCACTTTTTTAAACCTTTATTCATAAGGAAGGCTTGCTTAGCATACATGCTGTTTTTTAGCAACAGCCAACTGGTTACATACATTCATATTTGTTAGCTGCCAATACAACCACAGTCCAGACCAGTTGGGGGTTAAGTGATATACGGTGTGCTATATAATAAGTAGAAAAATTGCAGTAGACTTTTCTGCAGACATTAATTTGACTACCGGCCTTTCAAACCCAAAACAGAACTTTGTACTGAAACGTTGGAAACTGGAGAGAAGAAAATGCAACCATTTTTCCTTTTTTATCCACTGAGCTGATCCAATAGTGAGCATCTCGCTCGGTGTCTGCACTTTGTCTATTACTCAGTCCCGTCTTTTACATAATACTGTGTTTACCCAATTCTTCTCATGGTGTAGGACACCGCTATCTGCGGCTGCGATCATAAACAACTCTCTTCTCAGAAGCCGGGAACCAGAGAGCCGAAACACTAATCTGTGATGTTGTATGGATGAAAGGCCCGGAGCTGCTTGGTTGACGGTCGAATAGGAGATTGACTTTGGATTACTAGCAGTTCCAAACCAGAAAGTGTGCATATTTCCTTGAGAAAATAATCCTGAGTACAGTCACAGTCGCCTCTTCCATCTTTTCCACTTGATTCTCTGAGCAGCTCTATACCGGTGTGATATCAGAGTAGAGGGTGGAACTCTTCTATTAATATGTTAGCCTGGATCCAGTCCTCTGAAGCAGCAGCAGCCGTTTGTTTGGAATAAATAGAAGAAGAATTGGGTAGTTAGCTTGAGCAGCGATAGCCACCATGACTGAACAGCTGGATGCACTGTTTGATTACAAGGTGATTTCAAGCAATGAGCGCTTAGCACCAAAGATGGTGCCAAAAAAAAAAAAAAAAAAAAGGATCTCGCAGATTAGCTTTTTAACCACACCTATAGTTTTGAATCTAGTAACTTTGGCCAGAGTTTCCTCAGAGAAAGAAGTATTATTTTGCATCTCTGACTAGACAACAAGAGGGGTCTGTGGGTCTGTGGGTTAGCAAGTTTGTAATGCAGTTGGCTTATGTTGACATGGACCCATGCAGTTCAAGCAGCATTCACAGATTATGTCAAACTCTATCATTTGTGTAGCCAGGCAACTGAGCACACATGCTCTTTCCCAGCAATATCCTGATCACATCCACACAGTTGAACACGCTCACACCTGGAAGCTGCCCAGTGCAGCCGCAGTCCGCTGCTGTTGGCCAGCGAGCAGCTCTGCGGGATCAGTTGGGGGTTAAGTGCTTCGCTTAAGGGCCTACCATCCATAACGCATGCTGCATATGTAATCACACATTACAAACAGTGTATTTAGGAACTTGTTTATATGCATGTTCCTCTAAGAAGTACATAGATGTACAGCCAGGAGCGTTGCCTTTGGAGCAGGTAGAGGTTCATTATCCTGCTCACGTACATTTCGAGAGAGACATATGTTGGCGGTGGCAGGGATTGAACTTGTGACCTTCTGGTTACAGGACGGTATAGCAAGACTTGGCTTCTTGTACCGGAATCGCTCTTCCTTTACTTGCTCTGCGAAACGCTCCCTAGTCCAAATGACCATTCTCCCCTTGTTTGACTATGGT
The DNA here is from genome assembly GCF_046629955.1 of Centroberyx affinis. Taxonomy (NCBI): domain Eukaryota; kingdom Metazoa; phylum Chordata; class Actinopteri; order Beryciformes; family Berycidae; genus Centroberyx; species Centroberyx affinis. The sequence continues at coordinate 4,526 of NW_027284006.1, read as the reverse complement.
GATGTCATTTACAGACATGCAAGCAAGAGTGTCCTTGAACGCCTTAATGTTTTGTACCACTCAGCAATTAGGTTTGCCACAAATGCCCCCTATACAACACATCATTGTGACTTATACACTTCTGTTAATTGGCCATCGTTACACATTCAACGAGAGATCCATTGGCTTACACTTGTTTACAAAACCCTCCTTGGTCTGACTCCTCCTTGTTTGATACTCTTGTTAAAATTGTCATCCACTCCCTATAACACCAGAGCTGCCCGCCATATCTCGCTAGAAGTTCCCCGTGCTAATACTTATTTTGGCCGGTCCTCCTTCCAGTCTGCTGCTCCGAGCAGTTGGAATGAGCTGCAAAAGACTCTGAAACTGGAGAAACTGATCTCCCTCACCGCTTTTAAGGACTCTATTGCAGAGTTGTTCACACACACCTGCAACTGTCACCCAGCTTTTTAACTGACAACGAAATTTGTCTATCCTGCTTCAAGACTTGCATGACTTGTAATTTTATTTGGTTGTTTGTTTGGTGTGTGTTTTGATTATTCCCTCGTTCCCATACTGTGTTGGGTTTCTCTGCCTCTGCGATGTATGTAACATTTGTGGCTGATAGTCTTATCTGGATTGTTCTTTATTTAGTTTCTTTTGCGTGTTTTTTTTTTTTTTTTTTTTTTTTTTGTTTGTCCCCTTTTCCCTTTACCCTTCGAGAGGTCCTTTTGTCCTCTTGCTAGGCCGTCATTGTAAAAAAGAATTTGTTCTTAATTGACCTGCCTGGTTAAATAAAGGTAAAATAAAATAAAAGACCATATTCCAATGGAGGACCTTTTGGGTCACTTGGGTTGAAGTAAGCATGGTCCAACTATGTCCTAATATTGTGTACCAAATGCACATCGTACAAAAAGTGGGAATCGGACAAATATTTATCATTTCACAGATTCCTCACTGAAAAACGTACTAGCAAGGAATGCATCTCAAGAATGAGGAAAATAGGTTCTCATTTTAAGGTTATATATTTTGCCAACAATAGCTACAGTAGCTACCAGAAGCTAATTAGCTTGTAAGCTAACAAACTTCCCTGCTAAATTCAAGTCTAGTCGTTACAGTTGTTATTCAGTTGTTATACAGTTGTTAGGTCTATCTGATTTCCTCACTTACGTGCTGAAGTAACGTTTTACATATCTTTCGGGTAGAGTTTCGTCCGAGTGTGACACAAATTATAAATGGCCGCCATTGGATAATGTCAATATAAGGTCAATAGCTGTTCATTGGTCAGCAGCGACCTTGGCCTGAGTGGGAGCCCCAAAGACGGTCCAGCTAGACCCCTGAATCCTGTTGTTTGACACTGTAGCTGTGTTTAGCAAGCTAATTATATATAATAATATGAGCGATTCATTCAGGAGGATCAGTCCAGGTGAGCTGCGGCATACAGCAGGTAGGTAATACACAGCAAACCATCCTAGGGCGTAGGATTTGAATGCAGTTCAGTGGTATCACCCTATAAAGCTCAGTGCGTTAACACTCTAGCCTAGAGCCAAGACACACACTCCTTATTCATAAATAATGTTGGAAAACACAAGCATTTACAACCTCTACAGAATATATTCATAAGCTGACAGTTGGCGGGGTGTGATGCCGCTGGGAAGGTTGTTTTAAAAGTTTGAGTAAATATTTCATTTTCTCTGAAGTAATATTGTAATATAGGAACCCAGAAAGCCTTAGTATGTATGTCTGGTAGCACTTGTGTGTGTATGTGTGTGTGTGTGCAGGAATTTGAGCATATGCATGATGGAATGCTTGCTTGTGTGTTTGTGTGTGTGTGTGTGTGTGTGTGTGTGTGTGTGTGCGTGTGTGTGTGTGTGTGTGTGTGTGCATATGTGTGTGTGCGTTTATCTCCTTGCCTGTCTGCGGTGGAAGCCAAAAGCTCGAGGAAGAGACAGATCTTAGGAGCAAAATCTAATTTCAACGCAGCTCCATCTCTCTTTCCCTCCCACCTTCACTCTCTCTCTCTCTCTCTCTCTCTCCCTCTCTCTCTCTGTTTATTTACCCATCTCTTTTCCCTCCCTCTGTCCATCTCCATTCTCACTCCTCTTTTGAAAGCTGGTATCTCTCCATCCCTCCCACTCTCCTACCCCTCTCTCCCCTCTTCTCTTATGCCTGTGGAGTTAATCCTCTCTCTCTCTCTCTCCCTCCCACTCTCTCTCTCTTTTCTTCCTCTCTCTCCCTCTTTTTCTTTCATTCTCTCTCTTCTTCTCTCTTTAATGCCCCCTCCCCTCCTCTCATCTCTCCTTTTTGAAGTTTGTTTGTTTTTCCAGACCTGCATGCCTCTTCTCTTCTCTTATCGCTCAGTTTTAACGAGACATTATCAAAATGAAAGTGTGTGTGTGTGTGTGTGTGTGTGTGTGTGTGTGTGTGTTGGTCACTCACTGCTCCTTAGGTTATGACAAGTTAATTTTAAATAGTCATTAAACTTGAATTCATTTTGACTTGTCATCAGGTTCTGCAAGGTCCCCCCCCCCCCCCCCCCCCCCTCTCTCTCTCTCTGCCTGCTTCAGTTCAACCCTGATCTACTAATCTCTCTCCCCTTTACTCTTTTCTTCTTTTCCTCTCTTTTTCCCTGCTACCCTCATCCCTTCTTCTTCTGTCAAGGGTGAATCAGTTCAGGCTCTCTCCTCCCTTCCCTTTCTCTCTGTTTCTTTCACTGTTATCGGGGTTTCTCCTGGACTTTAGAGAAGCTTATGTGGTAAGGGTGGGTTTCAGGCTGTGTGTGTGTGTGTGTGTGTGTGTGTGTGTGTGTGGTGGAGGATTAACACACTTTAAAGAGCACACACCCGTCTTTGAGAAAAGATAACGCTACGGGAGCCCATTCAGACACTGTGTGCTTTATCCACACCCCCCATCCATGTTGGTTAATTCAGTGCATTGAAAAGAAGCAGAAATGTGTTATTACTATAAAAATAACCTCTTCAACCAAAACAATTTAAACAATAGGCACATTCATTCAACTAACTCTCTCTGAATACCTTGGTTTTTATGTTTTGGACTGTAATGAAATAATAGTCTGATAATTGACTTCATGCTGAAGCAAAAATACAACAGCGGTAGCAAAAATGCTCTAGTTCAAAATTGCAGTTTTGCATCATTTCCACCGGATATGAAGAATTTTTTTTATGCTTTCTCTGTATTCACTGCAGTTGTCAGCATGCATAACATGGGAGTCATGCTGCAATCACATTGTGGCTCTATGTGGTAGACGGCAAACCAGATGTTCATTGTTTCTAATAGGAGAACGGTGGTAAAAGCTGGTGCAAGGTGCCACCTGCCGCCTACAGATGCAGAATGTGGAGACAAATGTTGAATTTTCTCAATTTTTGCCTTCTACCGTAGCGGTGAAGCCAAACCAGACGTTAAAAAGTGTAGAAAAACAGATGACCACTTACATTTAGGCATCTGGTCTTCCTCCTGTGAAGATAAAGTCATGAACAAACAGGACCTTTCTTGTTCTCGCATTTTGAAGTTCGTCTACAAAGTTTTGTTTTTCTGAACTATTCCAATTTCCTGCTTGGCTTCCTATTCATTTACAGCTAGAATTGTATTTAATATTTTCTGCAAAATATATTAGATATTTTGAGATGAAATTAAATATTGAACAGTCACACAATATTTAACTCATGAGTTTTTGTTGTATTACTGTATATGGAATGGTTGAACCTTGTGTTTATCAGAATCACCATGGCAACGAGATAGACTGACATCTCTCAGTACCAGCCAGTATGGCTTTTTTAGGCCACAGTGTGAACGCAGCATCAGTCGTTATCAGGAGGACGTTACTTCCTACTTTTCCCAACCCAGTTTAATTTCATACTTTGGTTTTGCACTTTCCTTGTCCCCTTTCTCTCCCTCACCCCATCTATGTATGTATCTATCTATGGTCCTGTAGATCTCTTGCCAGTTCAGACCCTATGTAGCTTCCTCTCTCTCTCTCTCTCTCTCTCTCTCTCTCTCTCTCTCTCTGTCTCATCAGTTCCTCCCTAATCTAACCTCCTCTCTCTCTCTCTCCGGGTCCCGGCAGGAGGAGGTGTCCCGCCTGGCCGCCCTGAAGCCCCAGGTGGACCTCCTGGAGAAGCGTCTGAAGGAGCTGAAGGAGGAGAAGGAAGGGGAAGAGGACCCCTCCGCGTTCCTGGACGCCGACATCACCGCCTTCAAAGAGCACTACGAAGAGGTCCTGGAGGAGCTGAGGGCGAGAGAGAGGCAGCTACAGCTGGGTGAGAGAGAGGAGAGATGCTGATCCACTGCGAAAAAAATTAAGTCATTTAGTACAGAGCCGTCAGAGAAAAAATTCATTTTGAGGCCAAGATTTTGTAGGTCATGATACTAGACCTTGTGCCCTCTTTTTTGTTAATTTGTTGTTTTTATTTGCGTTGGCTTATTTGTTTTTAATTAGCTGATACTTTGTTGAATAAGGAAATATTTACTTGCATCAGGCTTTTGCTCAGTTATAATGTATCCAGATTCATTAATCCAGTTTTACTTCA
>NW_027284005.1:20000-28982 GCF_046629955.1 Centroberyx affinis | reverse complement strand
CTCTCATTCTCTCTCTCTCTCTCTCTCCCTCTCTCTCTCTCCCTCTCCCTCTCATTCTCTCTCTCTCTCCCTCTCATTCTCTCTCTCTCCCTCTCTCTCTCTCTCTCTCTCTCCTCGGCTGAGCGGGGCAGCAGGCTGCAAGGCAAACAACTGTTACCTACAAATCATCCGTCACTATTGGAAACCGGTTTTTCTCCCCCTCCCCCCTCCCTCCCCTCCCCTCCCCTCCCTCCTCCCCTCCCCCTCCCATCCCTCCTTATCTTGCGCTGGCTGCCACAGCACATGTCGGAGCTGCATCTCACTCTTTTTTTTTTTTTTTTCCCCCTCCTCCTCCTCTAACTTGAGAGAAAGTTCATTCCTCCCATGTGCAGGACGGAGGAATCCTGCCTGATGTGAGCTGTGTGTGCATGTAGGAAACAAAAACAGAAGAAAAAGAAAAAAGTAAATGCATGTGGCTGGTGTTGTTGGAAAGAGAGAGGGAGAGAGAGAGAGAGAGAGAGAGAGAGAGAGAGCAGCATGTGCTTGTCATCCCCCACACTGCCGACAGGTGTTGGCTTCATGTGACTGCCTGCCTGTCCAGACAGATCACCAATAGAGGAGGAATAAGAGGAGGAGGAGGAAGAGGAGGAGGAGGAGGAGGAGGAGGGAGTGTGTAAAGTTTCATCAACAACTGTGTCAACTTATATTTCTGTTGTATTGGGAAACGCTCCAGCTCAGATCTCCTGTCTCCTGGTAGTTCTGTATGGAATTGCTCAAAGTTAGGGATGATATGCCTCTCCTCCTCCTCTTCCTCTCCTCTTCCTCCTCCTCTTCCTCTCCTCTACTCCTCCTCCTCTTCCTCCCTCTGTGTTAAAGTGCTCATGGCATATTCGTGCAACTAGAGAATATTTTCTGCAAAAACTAACGGCTCTTCCCTGTTCCTCCTCTCCTTCCCTTTTCCCTTCTCTCTCTTCCTCCTCCTCTTCGTCCTTCTCTTCCATCTCCTCCTCCTTCTCTTCTTCCTCCTCCTCCTTTTCCTCCTTCTCTTCTTCCTCTTCCTCCTCTCCTCTCCTTCCCTCTTCCTCCGTCTCATATATGTGCAACTAGAGAGTATTTTCTGCAAATGCTAACTTCCCTGCTCCTCCTCTCTCCCTTTTCCTTTCTCCTTCAATTCTGCTCCTCTTCCTCCTCCTCCTTCCTCTCCTCCTCTTCCTCCTATCCTCTTCTTACCTCTTCCTCCTCTTCATATATGTGCAAGTAGAGAGTATTTTCTACAAATACTAACTTCCCTGCTTCTTCTCTCCTCCCCTTTTTCCTTCTCCCTCAATTCTGCTCCTCTTCCTCCTCCTCCCTCTCCTCCTCCTTCTCTTCTTCCTCCTCCTCCTCCTCCTTCTCTTCTTCCTCTTCCTCCTCTCCTCTCCTTCCCTCTTCCTCCTTCTCATATATGTGCAACTAGAGAGTATTTTCTGCAAATGCTAACTTCCCTGCTCCTCCTCTCTCCCTTTTCCTTTCTCCTTCAATTCTGCTCCTCTTCCTCCTCCTCCTCCCTCTCCTCCTCTTCCTCCTTCTATTCTTCCTCTTCATCCTCTCCTCTCCTTCCCTCTTCCTCCTCCTCATATGTGTGCAACCACAGAGTATTTTCTACAAATACTAACTCTTCCCTGTTCCTCCTCTCCTCCCCTCTTCCCTTCTCCCTCAATTCTGCTCCTCTTCCTCCTCCCTCTCCTCCTCCTCCTCCTCCTCTCCGCTGGATGAATGGATGAATCCACCCTTTTGTTGGCGATGGTTTGTTCCTTGGCGACGGCTCCATGGTTACAGTCCAATAAATAACATCACTCTCTCTCTCTCTCCGGCTCGTCTCTTTTCAGGCCGGGATGCAGCGGGAGGAGGAGCAGCATCACAGCAAGTTAGTCAGGAAGTGAGAAAAACTTTATTTAAAAAGTCTAGTCTTCACATGATAGAAACACATAATATAAATAAAAGAGCATATGAAATTCAGGGTAAAATCAGTAATAAAATGTAAGGAGGCAGAGCAAAGTACAGCTGGTAAAATGAACATAGGGAGAAATAAAAATAGGATTGGCCCATTCATTAAAACAAGACTTAAAACATTTATAGATAAATTTATAGATAAATGTTCATAATCTGGGAGCCAAAACAGAGAAAGAACAGTCACTTCTTGAACTGAGTTTAGTTTTATTGGGATAATAAATCAGAAATATCAGATTTATATTTACATTTCCTCAGCTTGGAAGTTCTGTCTGACTTTTTTTCCCCACACATTCATGATCTTCAGTTTTGTTCTTAAAAAAACAACCTTTTAGGGTTAAAAGAGAGGAAGTAGCTTTGATGCTCAGCATCACAGAGCTGAACTGAACACAGAAACTCACTCAGGGTAATCAGTAATAAAATGTAAGGAGGCAGAGCAAAATACAGCCGGTAAAAGGGAACATAGGGAGAAATAAAAATAGGATTGACCCATTCATTAACATTTATCTGCTTCAACAATTAAGAAGCAGATAAAAAGATGAGTTTTTAAGTGTTTTTTCAACCAGTCGACTGAAATAGCTGCAGATGGAGGAAGCATGTTCATAACCTGGGAGCCAAAACAGAGGAAGAACAGTCACTTCTTGAATTGATTTTAGTTTTATTGGGATAATAAATCAGAAATATCAGATGGGGCCAATCCATGAGGAGCTTTAAACTTTATTAAAAGTCTCTTCAACTCAGTTCTGAATTTGACGTGTAACCAGTGCAGAGAGGCTGAAAAGTGGCAGCGATGTGTTTCTCAGTTAGTGACCGAGCGAGTCGGTTTGAAACAGAATAAAGTGACAAAAGTTTTTCACGCTTTAGGATATTTTATTTACAGCTGCAGTGGAAAACCTGTTTAACTGTAATTTAAACTTTCAACAACTAACTTTCCAGAATAAAGCAACTGAAGAGAAATAGGTTCAGTTTTCAGACCCATTTCAACCTCCCTGTGTGTGTGTGTGTGTGTGTATGGTGTGTGTGTGTGTGTGTGTGTGTGTGTGTGTATTGTCAGTGTCTCAACAGTTTAATTTGAATTCAAAGTGGGCAGTTGAGGTGAAAAGTACTGATTGGATTAGTGATGTAGGGATAAAGCTGCTGAGTGAGTACAGCCATCAAAGTGTGTGTCTGTGTGTGTGTGTGTGTGTGTGTGTGTGTGTGTGTGCATCATTATGTAATGCATAGAGAGGACTTTTGCAGCGGTTTGTGTGTGTGTGTGTGTGTGTGTGTGTGTGTGTGTGCATGCTAACTGAACCGGAGCATACTGTACTGCAGCCTTGTGTTTCCCTCAGCCTGGATGCTTCAGGTCCGGCCGCTGTCTCCAAGGAAACCCCCCCCCACCCCCCCCACCCCCACCCCCACCCCACCCCCCCTATCCTTTATTTCACCTGTCAACAATACACACTGATCTGTTTCTCCTCCGCCTCCGTATCAGATCCTCCACATCACATCGGCAGCAGAGACACTTCTGCGGGACAAAACGTACAAACTCAGGAGGAGGAGGAGTTAACATTTACATTCACATTTACATTTATATTTACATTTCCTCAGCTTGGAGTTATAAAGTTCCGTCTGACTTTTTTTTTTCTCCACACATTCATGAACTTCATGCTTGTGTGGCGTCAGTTTTGTTTTTTAAAAAGAATCTTTTGGGGTTAAAAAGAGAGAAAGTAGCTTTGATGCTCAGTAGCTGAACTCCACCCAGAGAGAAACTTAGAACTCACAAGTTTAAGAATTTAGCTGATGATCCATTTTGATTTTGCAACAGTAGAGTAAGCTTTCAAGACCAGTGGTTCTCAACGTGGGGTCCGGGGACCACCAGGGGTCCTTGAGGGGGTTCCAGGGGGTCCCCAGCAAGTTGATGAATTGTTAAACTTCAGCATTATTTCATTTACAAGAAGTTAACACAGTTAGAGAATGTAGAAGTTTATCTGTTATCTCTTTACCTACAATACAGATAGTCATGGGATTCTGGACAAAATCAAATCTGACAATAAAAAAAATTCTCAGATTTGAGTATGAGAGACAAAATCTCATCAAATGGGGGTCTGTGGCTCTAATGTGGACTGAATTAGTGGTTCCTTGATATGAAAAAGGTTGAGAGTCACTGCTCTAGATCACCAAATTACACGCAACCGAATGGTAAGTAAGTCAGAGGTCAGAGGTCACAGCGCCCTGATAATGTTCCTGTGACCCCAGAACAGAAGAGAGACGTGGAGAAAGAAGCTCATTAGCAGGAGTTAGCAGAGCCGGTCTTATAATTTCAAATTAAACCTATAACATGAAATACAAGAAAAGCAGTTTCAGCATCGTGAATTAGCATACTCCAATGTTTTAAAGTGATGTTGGGAGAAAATGGAGGAAGACAGGATTCTGACAATATATAAAAAAAACGAGTCTCTCACTTTTTTTCACCTATTTGCAATTATTGGTAAAGTTTTATTTTCCTCCTTCCATCATCATAAGTTTCCTCCGACCGGCTAATCGGTGTTCCACTAGTTCAGTCTGAAAGGTTTAATAAACATAAAGAAAGAGATTCACTTCAAAACAAGCAGCAGGACTAGTTTTTTATATATATAGTCAGAATCTGCTTTGTCGGCGTTCCTTTATGTGCTAGAAGTGATTTTCAGACTGTTCCTCCAGACAATGGCAGTGAATGGAGAGAGAAAAAAAACAAAACCACAATTCTCCAGTCTGCTCTACCGGAGCAACAGATCACAGAATCACTGATTGTGAGTTCAGTTTACATCACTGACTGCAGCTCTGATGAGTTCACTGGCAGCTGGAACTGTCTGCACTTTTAAAATGAGACTGACAAACCACTGGCAACATCCAGGCCCTCCATTTTGCAGCGAGAGCCTCCTATCTACCCCCCTCCACACACACACACACACACACACACACACACACACACACACACCACACACACCCCCACCTTCCTCCTCCATCCCAGTAGGCCCGGCAACAGGCAGAGAGAGAGAGAGAGAGAGAGAGAGAGAGCCTCTTCCTGCCTGACTCCTGCTCTGCTGCCTGGAGGGGAGGGGAGGAGGAGGAGGAGGAGGAGGGGGAGGGAGGGAGGGAGGAGGGGGGGGGTGATGGGAGGAGAGATGCATGTGGCTGATGGGAGGGAGGAGGGGAGGGAGGAGGGAGGGAGGGGTCTGTATCTGGAGATGGAGGGCTTGGAGGAATGTGGGAGAGGAACATGGCAGAGCGAGCTGAGCTGCGTTCAACGGCTCAAACTGCAACAACACTGCTGTCCGCTTTCTGCATCCACACACACACACACACACACACACACACACTCCATCACACACACACACACACACACACACTGCAACCAGTGAATATAACATGAGCCCAAGTATCCCGGTGGAGGTATTTTTATCCCAACACACACGCACACACCACACACCACATCCTCATCACTGCAACTTGGCAATAAATAGTGGAAAGCTGTTGATCAACAAGTTTGATGTTGTTCAGAGAGAGGGGGGGGGGGGGTAACTTACTCTATACTTAGATTTATAGTTACTTTATTGTTTAGTAAATTACTTTTTTTTTTAGACATTAAGACATTTATTTTTTCTAAGCGTTTTAGAAATGTAACTAAGGAATTACTTGTAACTGAGGAATTACTTTATATTTTGAGGCATTTACACGTGTAACTGAGGATTTACTTTTTACTTTTTTATGCATTTTAGAAATGAAACTAATGAATTACTTGTAACTGAGCGTGTAACTGTAACTGTATGTAAATGTAACTGGGGAATTACTTTATATTTTGAGGCATTTAGACTTGAATTACTTTATATTTTGAGGCATTTACACGTGTAACTGAGGATTTACTTTTTACTTTTCTAAGCATTTTAGAAATTAAACTAATGAATTACTTGTAACTGAGCATGTAACTGTAACTGTATGTAAATGTAACTGAGGATTTACTTTATGTTTTTGGAGACCATGGCCCGGACAGAAAGTAGTAGTCTGCTCTTACTGGTGATGGAATGAACTTTTTTTATTCCTCTCTACCAGTTTTCCCTTCATCACGAGAGAGAGAGAGAGAGAAACAGCAGTCTGTGGTACCAGCACACTGTCAGACTCCTCCCACTGTTGGCCTCGTTACTCAAGAAAAGTAATCTATTACTCACTTCAAAAGTAACGTCATCACTTCACCAGTAACTCCCTGGAAGCTCCTGGAACGCCCACCTTCCCTAAATGCACGGTTAGCGTCCTCTCTTCCTTTCAAAAAATACGCGATAATTGACGTTTCCTTCGTCCCTTACCTCCAAGCATCGCGATATTAAGTGAGCTGCATCTCCTGTGAGGAATCAGGAAAACAAACAGCGTGGATGTCCAGAGTTTTCTTCTCATCTTTTTGCTACAAAACATCAGAGTAGTGGATAAAATAAAGTTGTTTTTTTTTGTTTTGTTTTTTACAGCTGAGAGAAGGAAAGATAATTCTGAAATAAAGTAAATGAGCGATGGAGTGTAATCATAGTGTTTTTTTGGGGGGAAAAAAATCAACTTTAATGTGATATTTGGGGTGGTAAGTGTGGATGTAAACTCAGCTAGACTTTAATTTAATTTTTTATAATATAGTTTTAAACATCATTTTAGGCTGAAATCAAGGCTTAACGACATAAATTCATAGTATAGATCTGAGTAAATAGCATCAAACTAGTGGAATTATAAGAAACTAGGCTTCTTTACGTGGAAAAAAGCATAAAAATAAGCTTTTCTGGCAATATAATTGACTTTTAATAACATTTTGTAATTATTAGCGATTTCACAGTTTAACAATATTTTTATTTATAACTCTTTTTTTTATTTGTAACTGTAATTTTAAGACTGAAACGGGGACTGCAGGTTAATTCGTTACACTGCAAAGGTAAAAGTAGTCAAGTACCGTGTGTGTGTGTGTGTGTGTGTGTGTGTGTGTGTGTGTGTGTGTGCGTAAAGAGAGAGATGCTTGGTGGCCACGTCCCCTTGGAGACTGGAGAGACAACACGTGATGAGCTTTACTTATCAGGTTTAGAGGGAGAGAGACACCGAGACACACTGAGAGAGAGAGAGAGAGCGAGAGAGGAGAGAGAGAGAGAGTTGGGAGTCCGGGGGGAGGAATATATAAAAAAAAAACACAGTATTTTCCTCTCGACGACTCCTTTTCTCTCCGTTTTTTCCTCGTCCGGGGGAGAGAGAGGGGCCGAAGAGGAGGAAGAGCAGCGGAGGAGGAGGAGGAGGAGGAGGAGAAGCCGGAGTAAAGTTTGTCCAACTTTGCACATCCCTTCGGAAACGCCATTTTGATTCCTCTCCTCTCCGGAACAAGTTTGCAGCCTCTTTCTTTTTTTTTTCTTCTTCCCCCCACTCTTCATCCCTTTATCATCCTTCACCATCATCCCCCCCGTTCATCATCGTCATCCTCATCCTCACCACGATGTCTCGGCGCAAGCAGCCCAACCCCAACAAAGTCAAACGTAAGTCTGCCTGCTTTTTATTTTTGATCATCCAACTGTATTTTTTGGTGCTTTTCTGCCTCTTTACGCACGGTTCGCTCGGTGTGTGTGATGTTCATCGGTTTCTGGGCGAAGTTCGGTGTTGTTGTGGTTGTTAAAGTCATCGGACAAAGTTTAAGTTGAGATGTGGAGAGAGCTAGGGAGGGATAATAGTTTTTTTTTTTCTCCCCTCCGTGTTGCTTCCTAGTTTGATGCGCATCCAAGCGGTGGAATTCAACCCAGGTCTCTTCCTCATTCACTAACAGTTAAACTCCTTATCCGAAACAACTTCTTTATTCACTTTTTGGTGCAACTTTGGCTCGTGCTCGCTCGTCTCGGAGCGTTATTTTGTCGTTCGGTGTCACGGTGCGGGCGGTAAGGGGGGAGGTTCAAAGTCTACTCGCCGGAGTCGAGCATCCATATCTCGGGTGCACTTTGGTCGGAGCCTCGCTGCTAGTGGCCATGTGTAAAGCTACCAAACACCACTGTCAAGCTTGCACGCAATACACGACACCACTTCCTGTCTTCTGTCACTTGAATTTCAAAGTAAAACCACTTGTTGAACGTGGTTGAAGGTAACGATGTCCTGTTCGTAGCCGTGTAGGCAGGGATGGAGGGATGAATGGAGGGTAAACCCACTTAAATCTGGTTTACTCACCTTTATATCTATGGAATGGGGTTTGCACATTGTCATTTTAGCTTGATGCAAACTTGTGTGACTTAAATGCATGGTTGATGTCACTGTAAGTAGCCTTAATTTGATGCAATTTTGATAAACAGAGGATTTTTAAAGTGAATTAGGCATAAATTAAGGCTTTTTTGGGAGTATGAATGATCTTTGTTTATGTTGGTAGTTGTTTGCCTTATGATGACGACTAACTGCACGTTGTAGTTTGTCCATCTTGTTGTTTACCACTATATCAGTGCATACAGGCCTGTTCAAAATTAATTATATACGTTTATATGACATCCAAAATCCACAAAAACCCAAACTTTAGACTTAAACAAGTGTATTTTTTTCTTCCTGGTACCAGTAACTTTTCCAAAAAAGTGATACATTTCAGTTTTATTTTGAAGGCCAAATCGCCGTACTTCCCGTCGCGTCCCGGCTAACTGCCGCTAGCTCGACGCTGCTGCTGTGACCTTGCCCAGACATATTTAGCTAGAAACCGACACCTATTCATTTACAAAGTCCGCCAACGAGGCACCGCGGAGCCTCGCATCGTCAAAGCCGTCGATAGGTTCGCGTTTTGCGGTTGTTTGGCGACTTTTCGCTGCGTTTCGGAGAGTTTTACCGTCTCCGGTTACGCGCAGCATCGACGTGACGCCTGTTGCATCCACCTCCTCCTCCTCCTTCCCCCCCTTCCCCCCCTCCTTATTCTCTCTTTTCTCTCTTTCGACATCATCCGCGGCTTAAACTACCATTTTAAAGGTTAACCCGGGCCTTATTCTCGCATCTCCGCGTCTCTCTCCGCTCCTAACG
>NW_027284005.1:12500-15000 GCF_046629955.1 Centroberyx affinis | reverse complement strand
GGAGTTCTGGACAAAATCAAATCTGACAATAAAAATATTCTCAGATTTGGGTCCAAGAGACAAAATGGGGGTCTGTGGCTCCAAATTAGGGTCCTTGATATGAAAAAGGTTGAGAGTCACTGGCCTATAGATGATGTTTTATCAGAGCGGTTCAGTCTCAGAACAAGTCGACCTCAGATCAGGACAGACAGAGAAGAGCTACATCTGATCCCCCCCCCACACACCACACCACACACACACACACACACACACATCCTGCCCCCCATACACTGTGTCAGCTCCACAGATGGGTTGATGGGTCTCTCTCTCTCTCTCTCTCTCTCTCTCTGTCTCTCTGTCTCTCTCTCTCTCTCTCTCTCGCTGCCCAGCCACTATTTATAGACCCGCCTTTTTTAGATGAGATTATGTTCCATCCCCCGACCGGCCGCCAGGAGAGGAGGAGGAGGAGGAGGAGGAGGAGGAGGGGTTAAAGTACAGTGAAGAAAGGTGTGGAGAAGGTAGAGAGGAGAGGGAAGTGAGGGAGGGAGGGAGGAGGAGAGACTGGGTGGGGAAACCTTCTAACAGTTAACGAAGGAAAAAAAAAGAAAAGAGGGAGAGATCGGGTTAAAATCGACCGAACATTTCAGAGAACTATATCTATATATCTTTTTCCCCCATTTAAGTTAGTAATTACCAAGATTTCAAAACAAAAATGAACCAAAAAACAGATAAAAAAACAAATAATTGGTAGCAGCTTCTTGCACTTCAATATTTTTTATTTTATTTTATTTTTAATTAGGTAGAGAGAGACCCCAGGGCGAGTGGGAGGGACGAAGGGAAGTTGGCAGATTTTTAAATATATTTTCTTCAGTGTGTTTTTTTTTTTTGTTTCTGCATAAGAACTGATACAAATCCGGAGATCTGTTCTCCCACCTGTTGCTACTGAAAAAAAAAACCAGCAGGACATTTGGTAATATAGATCCCATATATATATTGTATATAATGCCTAGAAAAGGTGAGACATCTGACAGTGAAGGAACTTTACAGCTTTCCAAGAGGAGTTTGGAAATTTGACTGGGGGAGATGAGGCAGACGGGGAGGTGTGTGTGTGTGTGTGTGTGTGTGTGTGTGTGTGTGTGTGTGTGTGTGTGTGGAGGATTGGGGGGGGGGGGGTGATGTTGAACCGTTGTGCCTCCAGCTAGAGCAAATGGCTCATCACCTTCCCCCCCGTCTCCACTACAAAGGAACCACATGGGTGAACAGCATCCCCAAACCCACCAGACACTGTCACTGTTTTACCAAATAACAGATGCTTTTTATTTTATATACTACTTTCTTTATAATCGACTCCAAAAATAGACCCATTCTTTTCTCTTCATATACTTTGTCTTGTTTTATGTGTCATTTGACCTGAATTCCTTTATGTGTCAGGCTTTAGTCGGGCCAATAAAACCAGTTTACCGGCGTCGGGACGGGTGACAAGAGGCCGAGATGGAGAGATAGAGGTAGAAGTGTTAATTCGCTCGCCGCATCCTCATTACAAATTCAAGAGGGTGAAAGACGTGAGGAGGAGGAGGAGAAAAACATGAGGCGTTAAGGAAAGATGGAAGAGAGAAACAGCAGAATACACTTCAATTTCTAGATGGAGGTTGGATGTAAAAAGAAGAGAGAAGTGACAGGTAAAGAAATAAAATCCAAAGAGAAAAGCCAGGAAAGTAATTTTTTTAAACGAACAAGACCCGGAGAGTTTCCCAGTGCAGATAGAGGAGGAAGAAGCAGGACAGGATGGAGTGATGAGGGAGTTTAGGCTTTTTTCTTTTTTTCTACCTGGGAATGAAAAATGAACTTGCAAAAGCTGACTTGCCTTGTAGCGTGTGAGTGAGTGAGTGTGTGTGTGTGTTTTTGTTTTTTCTGAGATGGAGAGAAGCGAAGAGAGAGAGGGAGAGAGAGAGAGAGGAATGAGGGTGGAAGCTTTTCAGATTCTTCCCCGAGAGCAAAGAGGGAGACGGAGGGAGGGGGAGGGGAGGGGGAGGGGGGGGGGTGTCATCCAAAATGGCGCCCAGTCTGAGCGGAGCGTCAAGTCAATTTAATTTCTACAGCAGAGAGAAGTAAAAGTATTTGACCTAATCTCCCAGCTTTAACTCACTCGCTTAGTATGTTTGTTTTTTTTGACATATATTTTCTTCTTCTTTTTACTTGTAAAGGTTATTTTTTTGGGGGGGGAATTTTCACCTTTTTATAAGTGTAGAGAGACAAGAGAGAGAGAGAGAGACACAGGTGAATGACATGCGAGTTGCAGTATATTTTCCCGTTTCAAAAAAACAAAAAACTTGTGAAGATGACGAGTCGGTATTTGAAAAACACGGAGCGTTTGTTGGTGAGTCAGCTGAGGTGAGCGGTGACTCATCAGCTCAGTGACTTGATGTGATCCAGTGTGAAGCCAGAAGCCGCTCACACCCCTTCTCCACCAACAGGGAGCGGGTCCCGGTCCGGGTCGGGGCATTTAGACCAAAAATAAACC
>NW_027284005.1:5000-7500 GCF_046629955.1 Centroberyx affinis | reverse complement strand
GGAAAAAGTCCATCTTGGATTAAAAAAAAAAAGTTACTCATCTCTAATCAACAGTGTTTTATTGCTGGGAAAAACATTAAAAAGTGGAAAAAGTTCCTTCAGATCAGACCAAGATGGATCCAGGTGCCATCTTGTTTTCTCTCCTGTTATCTACTGGTTTATTCTCCTTCTCCTCCGTTTGGGAGACTTTTTTTAAAAAGATAAATAGTGTTATCAGTAGAACTTTTATGATCCTCTGTTCTTGGAGAAACCCTCCCACCCCCCCACCCCCCCCCCCCCGCTCCGCTCACAGTGGAAGCTTCCATCCTCCCTCCAGGCAGGGGGAAGTGGTTCGTCCCGGGCCAGCCACAGCTATAGCGTTAGCCTAGCGCTGTCTGCTAACACACACAACACACACACACACACACAGAGAGAGAGAGAGAGAGAGATGGAGGTGAAACAGGGAGGCTGTGCAGCAACAAAGTCTGTCTCTCTCTCTCTCTCTCTCTCTCTCTCTCTCTCACTCGCCCTCCTCCCCCGCTCGCCTTTCTTGCTGACTAAACAGTTTTGTCAGCTGGCTGCTGCTCTGCTGCTGAGGATTGGAGAGAGAGAGAGAGAGAGAGAAACAGGGAGAGAGAGAGAGGGGGGGGGGGAGATGGGGGGAGAGAGAGAGAGAGGGAGGGAGAGAGAGAGAGAGAAACAGAGGGGGAGAGAGATGAGAACAAGCAACAGGCAGGAGGAGAGAAACAAGATGAATGAGTTTTTACTTTTAATGACAAAACAGAGAGAGAGAGATGCATAGAGTGTGACTGGCGTGTGTGTGTGTGTGTGTGTGTGTGTGTGTGTGAGAGAGAGAGAGAGAGATAAGCATCGCCAAACCAGTTATGTGTGTGTAAGGAGGAGAGAGAGAGAGAGAGAGAGAGAGAGAGAATGCAAATAGCTCCATAACTTTATGGCGGGTGGCTAAACCAACAAAGGTAGATTGAGTTAACCGCAATCACAACCTGCTCCATTCATTTCAGTGGAGGAGTGTGTGTGTGTGTGTGTGTGTGTGTACCTGGCCAACACCTCACACACACACACACACACACACAGGGTGGAAACAGAAATCAGTTTTAAACGTACAGGAATCAGTCTTGGTGCAGAGAGGTATTGACGACTGATCATGTATCAGTGTGTTGTGTTATATGATGTGTTTTCAGGGGTTTATTGATCCATCTGCGTTGCATATTGGTAATTATAGCATGGTCTGGGTGAATACTCGATTCTGATTGGCTGCAAGGGTGTCCATTAATTCCTGATAATGGACACCTGGTCGGGCATTATCCCTTACATAAACACTCAATCTGTGGCAGTAAGATTAGTTTGAAGTTGTTTCCCTCTCTGTGTTTTAACATGTTAATTGTCTTCTATATTCTGTTGCTGCAGTGGTTTGTGTTTCTGCTGCTTCAGACTGTTCAGACTTCATTTGGTGTCAAAAAACGCTCCATTTTTCCAGAATGCATTAGCAGGTAGAGCTGCAACGATTACTCGATTAATAGATTAGTTGTCAACTATTAAATTAATCGCCAACTAGTAATTTTTGAAGAAAAAGAAGTCAGAATTCTCTGATTCCAGCTTCTTAAATGTGAATATTTTCTGGTTTCTTTCCTCCTCTATGACAGTAAACTGAATATCTTTGGGTTGTGGACAAAACAAGACATTTGAGGACGTCATCTTGGGCTTTGGGAAACACTGATCCACATTTTTCACCATTTTCTGACATTTTATAGATAAACAACTAATCCATTAATCCAGAAAATAATCGACCGGACCGAACGCACCGCAGCAGCTGCTGCAAAACGTTTCAGAGCTTTGGGAGACAACGTTTTGAACCGTAGCTCAATGGTGCCCCAGCCTTCCTTCCTTCCTCCTTCCTTCCTTCCTTCCTTACTTACTTCCTTTTTTTTTCCGCGCTTTCCTCCTTTTATTCCCAGAAGGAAGGGAAGCTAGCAGAACTGATGTACTGTAACTGGATTGGGGAAAAAGACACATCTGTACCAGAACTGATAGTTTGCCTTGTAATGATAGTGACACACACACACACACACACACACACACACACACACACACACACACACACACACCCAGCCTGCCCTGCCCGCTGCCTGCAGTGCACTCTGGTAAAGATGCTTGTGATGTCAGGCTGATTGGCTGCTTCTCCTCCTAATGCTCTTAGCATCCTGGCAGAGGGAGATGCTGCCGGCTGTGGCGCGGCGGCGGCCATTTTGAACCGTGTGTGTGTAAACACATGGAGGCTTCTGCTGTGTTTCACATTTACACTGCAACTCACACACTGATGACAACACACACACTGATGACTACACACACACTGATGACAACACACCAAGGTTATTATAGTTTTGCATTTTTCATTAGTTTTTATTTTTATTTCGTTTTGACTTTTTGTTTTCAATTTCAGTTTAGTTTTAATTAGTTTTTAAAGCGGGTTTGCTAGTTTAGTTTTTATTTTTTGAAAATG
>NW_027284005.1:0-2500 GCF_046629955.1 Centroberyx affinis | reverse complement strand
GATCACACACAACTTTGACCTAGTTCACTCCCACATTTCAAACAAGTCTTCACCTCTCCTCTCTCCTCTGATCACACTTTCTTTTTTCACTTTCTTTTCTCTGTCTGTTTCTCTCTCTGTCTGTGTGTGTGTGTGTGTGTGTGTGTGTTGTGGTGAGACGTGCTGGACTCTCTCTTCCTCTGCAGTAGTGATTCGGCAGCAGCCTCAGTATCAGTCTGTTCTCTGGAAGCAGAAAGATCTTGTTTGTGTTTCTTGTTGCACTTCTGTCTTCCATGATCACTGTGAGTCACGGGGACGTTATCAGGCCGCTGTGACCTCTGACCTCTGACCCCCTTACTGTTGGTCACTTATAATGTTGATGATCTGGGAACTGAATCTGATTCTACTTCTGTTGCACTTATTGGAAATCACTCTGGAGGTATCCGTTGATTACTTACCGTATTTCCTCTAATAGTGGCAGTAGTCAGTTAAAAGCCGGGTCTCCGATAATGGTGGTCGACACGAACAAATAAAGGCCGGCCCCAAATACAGGCTAGGGCTGAACGATTTTGAAAAAATATCTAATTGCGATTATTCGGACTGATATTACAATTGCGATGTGATATTAGAGGGAATGATAATTTTTACATCATTATTCTCATTTTCATTGAAAAACGTATTAAAATGATTATGGTGTGATTTTTGCGGGGATCTGTACCAAACAAAGATGTTTTCTTAAGTCTGTAGAATATGATGTGTAGGCCAGGACATCTCTGCAGCACCACAATATTTCATTTAAAATGGTGTTTTGACACATTTCACCTTTTAACAAATATTGCGCCTCCTGCTATTTGAAAATTGCAGCAGGCCATATTGCGATTTCAATAAAATTTGGATTAATTGTTCAGCCCTAATACAGGCCGGGGGGAAAAAAACAAAGGAAAAAACAACAGTGGATCCCGGTAAACTCCTGGAGCCCGGAGGAAGTCTCCGGAGCGTGCCGTCGTCTATTACCGTAATTATCGGTAATGCGTCGCGGTAACAAAAAAACGGATACCTAACGAACCCCAACAGAAGCAGATCAGAAAACAAGGAGGCTTCGTACTAAAATATGAGCAAATATACTTATCAAACAGAGGGAATTAGAAATAAAGGCCTGTCTCTAATATAAGCCTGCTTCCAATAAAGGCCTGGGACCCTCTGCAGCTGAGGGAAATAAAGGCCCAGGCCAATATTAGAGGAAATACGGTAATATGTAATGTGATGTACTGTTACTGCTACTACTGCTTCAACTGGTACTACAACTTCTACTGATAATATTAAAGATACAGATTGCTGCAGAATAGGAGGAACAGCTGGGTAAGGAGATAACTAGGAGGGCTTTTATTTTGAAATGAACAGTCAGTACAGGAGGCAGGACGTGGTTTGGTGTGTGTGTGACTCGGTGTGTGTGTGTCGGTGTGACTCGGTGTGTGTGTGTCGGTGTGACTCGGTGTGTGTGTGTCGGTTTGCCTAACTCTGCTGTCTGGAAGGTTCTGGTGCGACTGTTGGTAGGAAATCAGCTGAGAGGAGAAGAAACCATCTGACACCCAGTTACCACAGGCTCCGCCCACTCCCACTGCGTGTGTGTGTGTGTGTGTGTGTGTGTGTGTGTGTCGTCCCATTCCCAGACATGTTGTTGACTAATAATTATCATTGTGTCTTAAGGATGACACACACACACACACACACAGGCAAGGCGTTACACCATGGATCACAAATACACACACACACACCACACACACCCTGTCATCTAAGACATCTCAACATCCAACAACAGTGTGTGTGTGTGTGTGTGTCTGACTCTCTGTCACACACACACACACACACACACACACACACACACACACACACACACACACACACACAGCTTACCAACACATCCTACAGCAGTAGTAATTACAGGTTATAGGCTGGTGCCCTGCCCTGCTCCACACACACACACACACACACATACAGCAGAATCGTCGTCATCCAGTTATCATGATGACACACACACACACACACACACACACACACACACACATACACACACACACACACACACACACACACACACACACACACTCCGTCTGTTCTGTCATCAGAGACGGGATGCTGTGAAACATCCTGTCGCTTCTTTCTTTCTTTCTTTCTTTCTCTCTCTCTCAAGTGACTTTTAAACATCTCAGCTCAGACTCTGTGTGTGTGTGTGTGTGTGTGTGTGTGTGTGTGTGTGATGGGGATGGGGGGAGTGAGTGGGGGAGGGAGGCAAGAGGTGTGTATGTTTGCTGAGGTGGGTCTATAGGTGTGTGTGTGTGTGTGTGTGTGTTGAGGGGGGGCAGGGGGGCTATAGGTGTGTCCACCAGACTCCATTGAGCTTTTAGTTAAAAACACAATGACCCCTCCCACGGGAAAGTGCTTTGGTGGGACACACACACACACACACACACACACACCTCTATACATAAACACACAAAGGTGCCCCCTGAGTATGTGTGTG
>NW_027284004.1:0-15784 GCF_046629955.1 Centroberyx affinis | reverse complement strand
CACACTTATTTTACAAGTTATCTCACAGATAAGCACTTACGCTGAGTATTTAGTTGTAGTATGGATTTGTTATATAGTACAGTCTTTGTATAGCAGGAACAGGAGGAAGGAATTTATCTAAGAAATTTCCTTCAACATAAGGTCTATCGTGTCCAATCCATCTATCCTCTCTCCACGCAGTTTTGTACTTTTATGTGCCGACAGTCCATTTGTCTCATGATGAAATCTGCCAAGAATTACAGCTAAAACATGCTAATTTGAATTGACTCTTGTCACAGCTGTCTTATCCTCAGTGATATATGATGTTAGGAATTTGTCTTATCTATGCTGATGTAACAATGTTGGAGAAGTCGGTTAAACACACTTTTTTGTTAGAAATATAATCCATTATCAAAATCAATGGCACACTTTAGATTTAGCTCAAGTCACCCTAAGAGCAGACTAGATTCTTTGCAAGCATGAATGATTCCCTTAACAATGATTAGTCTTTATGCACGACATTATAAGCTTTAATAAAGTGTTTCCTCTGTTTGTCTCCAGGTGAAAGTGTGGTTCCAGAACAGGAGGATGAAGTGGAAGAGAGTGAAAGGAGGACAGTCGGCCTCGCCCAACGACCTGGAGAATGACGACATAGACTCCGCCGCCTCGCCCAGCTCCGAGTGAACAGCAGACCAGCGTTGTGGAAAGGAGATGCGGATGGCCTCTCGAGACAAAGGGAGTGAGGTCAACTGGACACCAATGCAGCACAATGTGACCTCCAGTCACTTCTTTGGAAAGTTGGCTGCAGGAATCAAAATAATTCTAGAGACTTGTTTCCCCAGGAAAAAATACTGGGCAACTCCTTTGCTGTTTTCTGTTATAAATACTGTGGGGCTCAGTTTATTAATGCCCATATTGAACTCCATTTTGACACACCAATGACAAATGCTCTGTTTGAAAGCCTGACTCTTATTGCATTGACTGTGGTCAGAGATTAGAGATGATAGTTCACTATAATGGCAAGTCTCTGCTCACTGAGTGCTGCAGAGCAGTGACAAATTCCATGCAATAGCTTTTAGGCCAACGATGACATATCAGACCATGATGTGATTGTGTTTGAGTGCATCCCCTTCGGTTCCCATATCGTAATCATGGCCTTTGACGCTTGACTACAACCACCTGCGAAAACTCAAACTGCACAAGTGTTGCCAAACCATAAGTGCCTCCAAATCTGATTTTTATTTTTTTCATTTTGTCAATTTCTTTCCTAGAATATAGTTTTTCTGTCAAGCAAGTTTTTTTTTTTTACTATTCTTTTTTTTCTACATTTTGAATGCTATTGATAAAACACAGATGTTGCCTATCTCTGCAAATAGAATAAATCATCTGCTACAAAATGGGGAAAATATCTTGATAATTTCTTCCACCCACAACAACTGAGTTATGATTTGACAGTAGGTAAATCTGTAGTCTTGGCTGATGCTTTTGTCATGTGTAGACTTTCGGTCAGACATTATGACTACAATCTCAGAGACGTGAGAGAAAAATGACCACTGGGTTGCTGCCCGCAGAAGAATATTTTGCTTTCATCTGCTTTTGATGTCGGTAGCTGACATCTAATGTTATAAATCATGTGTGTGTGTGTGTGTGTGTCTGTGTGTGTGTGCTTGCATGTCCCCTCATGCATGCAAAAGCATATGTGTGCATTTGTACTCATGTGTATACATGTGTGCATCCGTTACATCTCCTCACATACAGTGCAGACAGTTATACAACTCGGTAAAATCTTCACATGCGGAGGCTGCTGGGACAAAGTCTTATCAAAAGGGATTCATATGGCCTAATGTGTAATACGGGTGTCCGTGACATGAAATTATTTGAGAACCCCTGCAACAGAGAAAGTGCCACAGAAAATCCCTTCCGATGACGTTGCTGTAATTATCTTCATTAATACCTCATGTAGAGGTGGGATATCCCCGAGGCCAGATCTGCATCAGCTCTCATTGACGCCCACCTAGATCCTGCTTATAGGACCATAATCCTTAAGGATGTTTTCATAGTGGCAAGTGGTCTCCTCTAGACCCAGCGCAGATCATTCTGATTGGTCTAAATTGACCTGACATGCACTGACAGCGCTATAAGTAGATGTGAGTGAGTGTGAGTTTGAATAGGAACATTCACTTGTGCACCACCATCACTGTCATTCCAATCAGCTCACAAAGGGCCATCAACCTGACAAGGTGGAGTCGGGCTCCAAAAGCTGAAGTATTTGGCCCCCGCAGACTATTTTCAACGGAAGCATCTGGATGGGGCCAATTTGATCTCAACCTGAGTGGAACCTAGACAAACCCACGCATGGGGCCCCTAGGACCAGAGGAAAAAAAAAGGCTTGCTGGCTGACCACTTGCGTATGATGGAAAAGGGAAATAATAGGTGGGTATGGGTGAAAAGACGGCTTCTCAAGTACAGGATGTTGTTGTAGCAGGTAGCCAGTCATCCAATTTCCTGCTTCCCAAAGAAAACAAGAGCCAGAGCATAGGAGTCCCGGGACTTACAATGGTGGGCCTATGCTCAGGCTCGGGCCGGCCAAACAAAGCCTTCAGAGGTTACTGCCCTTTCTGTTGGTCTGTAGGGACAGGGGGTGGTGGGAGGTTGGGATGGTCGTTCCACACACACACACACACACACACACACACACACACACACACACACACACAGAGCAGGGGTCAAGTGTTACTGTACGTCTGACCCCTCCAGGCCCCCGCTGCAGCTGCTGGGGGTGGAATAACTCCAAGCCGATCCTTTGCCCCTTTCCCCCCACACTCAGCCTCTATTAGGGGCTATTATTGTATTAGTGGTAATAGTAGTCAAAATAAACCATGTCCAATTGTAATGATAGTATTAATATCAGCAGTGTAAACCAATGAAACTGGAATGTTGTTCTTTCACCATAGAGGTTCCTTTAAAAGGCACAGGGGTGGTCAAATTTATGGATTAGATTTAATTTGATGGTATTGTGATTGTGGGTTGTACGGTCTTGCCAAAACACCCAAGTAGGTCAAAATTGTAGGTTTCCCTTTCACTTATCAAGGTAAATGCTTACCAAGAAAGCAGTTCATCCAGGGAGTGAAAACATATTTTCTTACCCTATCATTAATCTTGTACATCTTGTTACGTTTTTATTGATTTAACATAGATTGATTTGCTCTTGGGACTTTGAACAGCGCTGTAGAAGTACAAGTTCATGCAACACATATTTTTAAGAATGCAGCTGTTGCTCCTCATTGCTAAATCTGAGTTGACAGTGGCACAGAATTAAAGTCTGTGGCAGCCACCAAAAATAAGGATGGGGACAGTCCCAGCAACATCTCCTTAGCACTGATTATAAAAGCAGATTCAGCTGCAGGAAACATTCTTGAAATAACTCCTGATTCGACACTCAGCGAATACGACCTTTTTTGTGGGCAAAGCTCAATAACTGCAGTCATAAGAAAACATTTGTCAGACCTTGGAGCAGTTGGTGACTTCATCCTCGACACTCAACAGGAATAGTCTTAAAATGGGCTTTCGACATACGGAAGATATTGCCACTGAAAGCACAGCTTACCAGAGAATTCGGCCAAGCGCTCTATTTAAGCGAGGGGGCTCTCAACCAAACCACGGCACCAGCACTACGCTAAAAATGTTGCATTTGTGGAGAAATGCGACTTGCGGTTACATGGGCAGCTGCACTACACCGTTTCCATTTAAAAACATTTCCAGTTATGAATCATTCATCTGGATATAACAGCATTAATCAAAAATGTGGCATGCATACAGTCATTAACCTCAAAAGAATTCAAAAATACTTAACACCACAGAGTCTATATAGTCACTGGAAAGAAATACAGACTAAGATTGATTTCGCAAAAATGCAATAGATCATCTAAATGCATTATCAGCAAAGAATTACACAAAATCACTCTAAGGTCACTCTCTCAACCACTGTTAAACTTGAGGCTGAGCCAATTTCAGTACATATTTTTTTAAATATTTTTTGTAGCCATTGTTACTTCATCAGAAAAAAGGAAAAAAAATGGGAGAGAAACAGTGAGGGGGTGACACGCAACAAATGTCATAAACTAGGCTTGAACCCTTGGCATCTTACAGTAAGTACACATTATGCATCTTCACCTGCTAAGCCACCAAGAAAAACCCACGGTACTTGTATTTTGAAAACCCGGTGCTCTGCCTTCGCTCCGGCTCTGGGCGGGAAAGAGCTTGATGGATAGCCGGAGGTGTGAAGGTCAGCTCTACAAGACGCGACCGTAGAAATTAAAGCGTGTCCTTCTCCTACAGGGCCCTGCGCTCTGCTCCATGAGCTCCATCTGCACACTGTTATTGTGCAGTGAGGCAGCAGCTCACTGGTCACATCAAAGACCCCCCTTTCTACGAGCCTGACAGGCTAATACGGAAGGACACCGCTGTGAAAATATAAGATAGTGAGAGTTAAGATAACATCATAATGTGATAATGTTGTAGGGGTGTGTGTTTGAACAGAGAATGGGGGGTTAGTGTATGTGATGTGTGCAAGTGAGTCTGTGTGTGTGTGTGTGTGTGTGTGTGTGTGTGTATTTGTGTGGCTTTGGGAATGTATTGTATTTAACTTGGGTAAAAATAAAAAAATAAATGCATCATAGAACTAGTCCATTTTAGAGTAGAAATATCCCCAATGCACATATTTCCTGTGTTCTATTTAATTTTCCTACAAAATATGGATCATGAAAATTGAAAAAAAAAAAAAAAAAGAAGATTATATTTTAAAACAGCAAACAGGCATTCACAGGGCGGTACATCTGTTATTCTCTGTTTGCCTCACCACCATAGTCATTAACCTGCATAATAATAATAGTAATAATAATAATAATAATTTCAATAAGTAAGTAAGTTTCATTTCATTTATATAGCACTATATAGCACATCTAAAAGCAGAGTTTACAGGAAGGCATGAAAGAAAAATAAATAAATAAGGAGGAGATAGAAATAGGAAACACGTTCAATATAATATACTGTAAGTCATGAGAGAAGAAAAAAAGTGATCCACAGAAACCTCATGTGACCAAAATGTCAAGACTAACAGCCATATATTTTTGACAGTTTACAATGCATTATGAATGGTTTGGGTCAGTGCCAGCCAGGTCTTTGAAACATGCTGTAAATGTAAGAGACACTGTCGGCTGATAGAGTAAAATAAAATAAAATAAGATGAAATGAAATGAAATGAAATAAAATAAAATGTCTTTGCCGGACACCGATGATATAGTGAATTGACAATCATTAAGACTCATCCAACCCATGGTCAGCATGCAACACAACCTTGGGAGTGCTTGTCTGAAAAGTCAGACCTGTCTTGTGTACATTTAATTATTTTCATTCTGTCTATTGTTATTCCTCATCTTTCCTGATCTGACAGTAAGGATGTGTTCCAGACATGTCTGTCTCACCTTGCTGCTGGACTGCCAAGTAAAAGACAAAAGTACGCTGGGTTTTGTCAAGCGAAATGGACCCAGGAGAAACTTAATGTAACAAGACTGTTCTACTTTTCCCTGTCTCTCTCCTCTGCCCTCCTCTCCTTTAATCCCTCGTCCAGTCGCTTGCAAAGGGGCTCAGAGAAATGGACGCACATCCTCCCTTTCTTTTCATCCTTACTGTTGTTTTAGGCCACCTGCAAATCTATTCCTCCTTTTTAGCCCCTCTCTCTCTTCTGTGTGTCTGTTTTCAGCCTCTCACACATGCAAGACAGAAACCACTGAACAGCACAGAGGAGGGAGGAAATGTGCGATGTCTTCCGCACATCCTCCCAAGACGGCCGTTGTGTTGAGGGAGGCATACAAGGAACGTGTGTTTGCCTGTGTGCGTGTGTGTGTGTGTGTGACTAGTTCGTGTGTCATGTCAGAGTGCATGTCTATAAGCATGTTTGCATGTGTGTGAGCCTGTGTACCTGTGGGTTAGAGAACATGTCCAGCGAGTCAGCCTGTGTTACTCAGTCGGATGTGGTCAGCGACAGCCTCTGACGCACCCCTCCTCTGCTCATCCCTCCACCCCCCCAGCCTCTCGTCTCCCGTGATTAGCGACTCCTACAGGAGCGATAAATCTTCCATTTCCATTGCACAATCAGTCAAGACGGGCCCGAGTCGGGGAGCCGCACACCATTAAATTATCTGAGACTTCCTGCAAAGGCTCCTTTGGATGTTGCGTCTTTAGCGTAGTGGATACCAGGAGCCTGAGGCCATGGGACCCTGGTCTATTGCTCCCTCTGGCTGGTGCCGCTGACCTGCTCTTCCCCGGCCTGGTGTGGAGCCAGGAAATCCAGCAGCAGTTTGACTCTGCAAATCATCACACAGAGGACCACTCAATCAAAGTGTTTGCTGAGTACGGTGAACATAGAGGGTGTTGTTCACAAGAAGTACACAGCAAGTACACAACATGAAAATGTGCTGGTTGAAGAGCGAGAGCTTCAATGTCTGGCACAAAGACATCAAAAAAACCAACGCAAAAGTGCATGAAACAATCATACAAAGTATACTCCAGATCAGTGTTTCTCAAGTTTTTCCCCAAAGGAGTTCTATGAAAAGAGTATGAGAGAGTTTTAGTAAACTTGGGATAGACATTGACTCCAAAACAAGATGATTCTTCAGAGGTTCTTTGTGGCACCTTATAGAACCAGCAGTATTTGAAGAACCTTTTGAACACCAAACTTAATGATACATGATACTATCATAAATATACATCCACTTTTGAAAAAAAGAATTGGAACCGCTTGTGCTCAATTTGTTTCAGATTTTCTCAAGGCCTTCTTTAACCTGTCTCCTGCCCATAATCTACATCTCCCCTTCATGACTGGAGTAGATTTCACCTGGATTCACCTGGTTACTCTACTAGAAGGAAAGTTGCCCCTTGTATTTTGCACAATCAGTGTAGTACACTCTAGATTAGTGTTCATTAAACTATTGGTCAGAATCCAAAGTGGGCTGCTAGCTTGGGTCTGATAAGTTTCCACATGCCAAGAAGATTTAAATGAGTCTAGTTCCCAGGGCAAGATTTCCTGAACCGGGGCCATAGGACAGGACTAAATTTCATTTAAGGGTTCCTGGCAAAGAAAGTTTCAGAACTACTGCCTTACATCTCATATCAACCTGACATATATAATATCTACTCCACTGATTTATTTGTGTAGAGAATAATATCCTTTATATTAAGGTAAAGCTAATCATTTAAAATTAAATAATTTAGCCATGATCCCCTGATTTAAGTCTAATGTCTGGCAAACGCTATAAAAGAATAAAAACCCAATAAAATACATACAGCTCCATAAAGGATGGATATAGGTGTACAGCAAAAACATATCAATCAAATATATCAACAGCTTCTCACACTCATTGTAGAACAGTAGGCTTTGTCTTCAGGGTAAGACAATCCACATCTAGTCCTTCTAACCCACCAGTACAACCAGCAAGACTCTCCATCAAGCACAAAAGCTCATTGAGCCATTTTGACCAGATCTCCATTCCTCCTCCCACTCAGCAGATCCCCTGTCCAAACAGCCCAGGCTTGAAGAGCGCTGGGGAAATGGCCCTGGAAGCAATGGCATCGGGCAGCAGAGGAACCATCCATCAACGCGAGGGCTCCCAGAGTGCACTGGGATCAGACCGCTGTCATAAAGGTGTCATGGCTGCCAGACGCCCGCGTCCTAGGACAACAAAGACACCCATGTCTCTTGACTATATAGGGATCCAATTTGAGTCTGGTTTCTGGAATCTGGTTTCACAAAAGCATCTGAAGATTACGATCACTGGAAACTGCAGATTCTACCACTCACCCTGCCAAACTTCTCCAAGGTGATGTAGATAATACAGAATCCAAACAAACAGAAAACTTCCATACACTTCCATTCAGTTTTCATCTTTATGATATGCTTCCGGTGTGATAGAAATCTCTGCAGCATACACACAAGATAATATATAGGCAGGGATTTAAAAAAACATCAATAAGAGTAATCAGCAGTACTACAGTTCCCTATACAGTATCTGATGACCCACATGCTGTGATGTATATGTGCTAATGTATACTGACTATGCTCTGTTGAAGGTCTGTTTAGACCAAAAGCTTAAAAACACAGAGGAAACTTGCATGGATTTTAGCATGTGGAACTTTTTTCACTATATGAATTGGAAAGTGGAAAAATGAAATACAATTTTAATGTCAGGATATTTTGGGAATCCCAGCCCTGCCCGTCTGCACCTGGAAAGTTTAGTCTTATGTTGTGTTTTGAAAACTTATAATAGGTCCCCGAATTATTCAGACAAAATATATATCGAATGATATTGACTATGTTGTTGCAATTGCCTTCCAAAGTCTCTGCAATATAAGATAAACTGAATAGAATATCAGATCTGTGGTCTAAAATACAGTATTTATATATAAGTCTACACTATAGACTGCAAAATTATTTTTGGTTTGTAGGGGAATTTTTTATTTATAATGTCATTGCCCATAGAAAAAGTTTGAAAACAACTGCTCTAATCTATCTGATATATTCAGTACATTATGGAGCATGATTTATCCCACTGCAGATGAATGGGAATGAGTTGTAGTGTCATTTAGGCTATTATTGTAGGTGATGAATAATATGTGTATGATTAAGCTATTGGTTCATAGATTATGTCAGAAGCAGGGACTGATTTCAATAGAACCTTTTGTATGAGCATGAAAGGTTAGAAGTTTAACACTCACTTGCTGATCAATAAATAGCAGGGGTTAGTGAGCATCAGCCGCCCGTTTACTGCCTCCAATAAATTCCAGGGATTTGGGTTTCCATACAAAGTTTTAGATGAAAGATGGCAGAGGTTTTCAAGTACAGGTGCTGTCATAAAAAAGATGAACAAGATCCAACAATGAAGAGCCTGTGTGAGGTAATGCAATCAATATGTAGAGCAAGGTAGCAGCAACACCTCAAGAGGTCACAGTTTGGTGTTTGAACAAGGTGTTATTTTGAAGTGTTTGAGGTGAAATGTGAGGCTGTGCTTTGAGTTTCTATGTACACTAAACAGTTCAGTCATGGGAACACTTTTTGGAAAAAGAAACAGATTTCACACATGATTATCTTACCTGAAACTTACACTGAAACTTAATGTCAATAATGCTGATACAAACCTGAGTCTAAACTTGAAACTAAAGTTGGCAATCACATAAGCCTATGTTAAATTTTCAAATAGTGTACAATTTCTGGCACCTCATTGTGCAGTCCTATGTGGCAAGCCCTGTCCATCTGGTGCCCAAAGCAGGTTAAAAGAAAATGCTACCAAATATTTGCAAATACTATTTGTTCCAGGCCTGCAAATGATTTCAATAAATGTTGATGCAGCCACACAATGAGACCAACTCCATTGAGAACATACAGACTCCCAGTTCTGTCCTCTGCACTCTGTACTTTAATGATCTGTGGGGGGACTGTGAGCCAAGAGTGTGACTGTGTTCACCTGTGCCAGCAAAGTCAGCCTGGCCTTCATCCAAACCCATTTTGAGCAGAACCAGAAATGGGCTCAGCCATAGTGAACCAGCTCTCTCTCCAGCTCCTCATCCATCCACTCCACCACCACCCATCCATCTATCCAGCTAGCCATCCCTCCACCCGCCCCCACACTCCAACTCCCATTGGCCCCCGCAGATGGAACCTGAGTCTGGGTTGGACTAGCCTGTGGCGTGACAATGTGTGCATGTGTGTGTGTTTGTCTGTGTCTATATCTCTGTGTGTTTGCGCCTGCGTTTGCAGCTATGTGTGAGTGTGTGTATATCTAGTGTCTAGGAGCCTGGCCTATGTTATTCTCTCTACAGTCGCACTGTCTTTCATCAGGGCCCGTCCCGTGGCCCACAGACTCCCAGTATACGGTTTCACAGTCGTGGGCCCCTGTCTACTGCAGCACGTGGGTGGATGATTTCTAACACATGGGAGCCTCGGGGGCCCACGCACCGCTGGAACAATAGAGGACCTGTCAGTGTCGGGGCACTGGAAGAGGACGGGACGGCAGGCGGTGATGATGTCAGAATCATTCACACCCACCCACACTTCATCCGCCCTTCTTGGCTCTTATTCGCAGGCACACACATTCACATGCATGCACGTAAACAGAAGCATCCGCAGGGGGGGAAAAAACCCATGAAACTCCTTCTAAGCTTACACAGAACCTCATCCTAGGCTCATACACACACAAACACACAAATACACACATAAAGCCCCATAAATAAACCTCATGCCAAGTTCCAATTAAATCCTATTTTCAGATCCCTGGTCTATGTACATAAGCATAAGTGTGTGCGTACGTGCTTGCATGTGCGGGGGTTTGAGTGTATGCATCCGTATGTGTACAAAATCCTGGTCCAGATCCCACTTGAAGCCCTGAGGATTAGGTCTCTCCGAGCAGCCGTTCTCCAGCTGCAGGCCTCTCGCACGTCCAGTGGATAGCGATCTGGCTTCCCGTGACACCTCCGCCTCCCTGAAAATGAGACCCTGCGCCTCAGCCCCATGTGGGCCGCGGATAGTCTGTGTGTTAGCAAGTTGGCAGAATGAGCCATAGCGAGCTGGCAAATGTCCACAGGATTATGCTGGTTTTACCCTGAGAATGAGCTGGCAGGGCTGGATTCACCAGCCGTAGTTTTGTGTGCGTGTGTGTGTGTGTGCGTGTAGTGTGCATAAGTATATGTGCAGAAAATGTGCAAGACGATAGCCGGTTACTGTATACCCCTCCTGTCACATCAGTCTGCTTCTCTCTCCGCCTCTTGAACAGGAACCAGAAGACAGTCATCGGCTCTATTTCGTTGTATTGTCTGGAAGCAGATTCAGGAGCAACGGCAGAATCCATCCTCCTCGTCTGCCAGCATTGGAAAAATAGCAGGCAACACAATACGGTAGGAAGGGAAGGAGGGATGGCGAGGGTGGGGGGATTGGGGGGCTAGCTTGGCTAATGAGCAGAGTTGCTGAGTGTTTAGCAGAGGGTTTAGAGTCAGGGAGAGGGAAAACAGGGCAGTTCCCAGTGGTCCGCCAGGGTCCGGCGAGGCCACAGCACACGCCAGACACCGAGAGTGAGGAAAGCAATCCATCAGTGGGGGGTCCAGAGAAGGAGGGGGAGGTGTGTGTGTGTGTCGGGGGGGACACAACACTGGGCCAAACCATAACAATATGTGTGTGTGGCCATTGTTAGCTGGCCAGGGTCATTGTGTGTTACTGGTAGCCTCCACACCCTCTGGTCTCAGAGTGAGAGTCAATACCACCAGACACTCCCAAGAGGGGGGACCTGTGGGAATGTACAGATAAACCATTCCATTCACACACTCACACACACATACACACACACACACACACACACACATACACACACAGACAGACAAACACGCCAAATAATGGGAATGCCCTGTTTAAAGAGAAAGGAAAGAGGATTGTGTAACAGCATAGGTTTATATTGAGACTCTCATTCTCTACTTTTATTCAAAGTGAGAGCAGCTCCTGTGGCAGAGGTGACTGCCCAGAAGAACAATTATGATACAATACGATGCGATACGATGCGATGCGATGCAATACAATACAATAGAACTTTATTGTCAGATTTCTGAAATTTGTTATGCATCAATTGTTGAAAGGTACAAAGGTAAGCATACACCATATGCCGTTTAAGTGTTAATGCATTATCTAAATAAATAGTAAATCTAAATGTATCAAAAATGTTCCTGAATCTGTATTAAATGTCTTTGATTTTATTACATCATAAAAAATATATGATGTGAAATGTAATGAACTGAAATTAGAATAATTGAAATATGCATGTGATGAAATCTATTATTTTTAAATTATTCCCTGACTATGTAGTCATCACTATACTGTATGTCAAGTCCATTTATTTATAAAGCACATGTAAAAACAACAGGAGTTGATCAAAGTGCTGCGCAGTGGAGAGGTCGGGGCAGAGAAGGCACGGTCATTGATACATCATGTGATCCCTGTCTCAGTACATTGACAGGTTGTTATGCCAGTCAGCAGGCTAGCTGGGCCTAACCAAAACAACCCTGAGATTACCTCTGTGTTTGTTTGACTGTTTACCCTGGGCCAGGTTGGCTCCCTCCCCACAGACAGCAACACGAGCCATTACTGCAGACCATCTGTGGACACGGGTCAATATTGACCTACCGCTCTCCAAACACCATTCAACACCATTCAGAGGGATCTTTTATACTGGCAACAACACAAATAGGGTAATAGGGAAATATGACTGGCAGCACTCCATTTTAAAGTTATTCCATTGCTGGCAGCTGTGTTGTGCATCAACTGATGTTTTTGGGCATATCTACAATAAAAAATAACATAACTTCCAACTAGTCTAAGGGTCCTTTCACATTTCAGTGAAGGACCTCAATAAGAAAATAACTGGGATCCTGGCCCATAGGAATATATTGTTACTGTTGTCATGTAGGAAGAGGCCTGAAATTGGGCTGTGACCCATTTTGGGTCCTGATCCATATTTTAAGGAACCAGGACCTACACAAACACAGCTTTGAAAGAAATGTATTGTAGATGTGCTTATGAGATGTTTGGATGTGAGTAAGGGATCTGAAGAAGCCATAAGGAAAGTATGTAGAGTTTGTAGTTATGGCTTGGAATTAATCTCTTGAGGTCTCAATACTTCCTACTGTTAGATTATTATGGCTATTTAACACCACATGAAAAAGAATGGCAAATAAACTAAATAAATGCTAGAAACTCTGGCACCAGCTGGTGCGAAACCAACGGCCTGTATCCTGTTCCTTAATCCCATCCCACAGAGGACAGGAACTCTCACAGAAACTGACCAGCACCCTCGCCTTTCGGCAAAACACCTGGCGAAGCCGGTGGCCAAAAACACCATCTCTCTCCTATACATCATCATCACCAGCTTTCATAACACCATAGTCGGTCTTCATCACTCCATCCTCTTCCATCAACTAGTTTCCATTGCCCGACTGGCCGCAAGTCCGCACACACAAACTTTCACAGACAGGAAATCTACCCTTACACCGATTACGCTCGCGTTTGCCTCCGTCTGAAGGGGAAGTCTCAGCATCCAGGAGTGTCGGCTGCCTTGGCTGTAAACCAACTCCTGCCAGGCTATCGCCTTTCAGCCCCCCGGCCCCTGAGTTATTACAGCGCGGCCGTTCACTGCAGCACTAGCCCGGCACGGTCTGGTCTGGTCTGGTCCACCACAGCCGGCCACCCCACCACCCGTCCCGCCCTGCCCCCTCAAACAGCGCGCTGAGGGCTTCCGCCGCAGGTGTCAGAGCCTTTCTTCTCCTCCCCCTGTCAATTCTTCTCCTCTTTGACGAGAGCTTTAATTCCCTGTCCTCCTGCTTCTTTTGCTCCCTCCCACGCTCCTTCTCTCACTCTCTCTTTCTCTCTGGGTTAGACGACTCGCACAGGCAGTTCCAGATTGTTCTCATTTAGTCTGGTGAGGTCAGGGCCTTGTGTCTCACTGCAGACCCCGGTGCTCGCTGTCTGTCTCTCTCTCTCACACACACACACACACACACACACACTCCTTTCTTCCTCAATCCTTCCCTGGGTTTTACAAGTCCAAGCAGCTGGTTTGCTCACTAAATCTCCAGGGATTTGGGATAGTTAAAAAGATAAAGCTTGTGGAAGGTGACAGAGGGAGAGTCAGAGGCTCAACACCAAAGGCACATTAAAAAAGTTTGGTTTTGGGGGGGGGGGTTTCGAGGTTGTGGGGAGAGAGTGAGACTTGTTCCCACCTACTCTGCCCTAAGCCACCTTCTCCTCCTTTGACAACTTGACTGTAAAGGTCTTTCTCTCAAAGATTGTGTGGTTTGCATGACAAACCATATTGTAAAACCAAAGAGTAATAGGCAACGTCATATTATTTTTATGTGTTTGTGCAGTTCTCATGCTTGTATTACCCCGTTTCTTTTCATTTTCTGAAATATACACAAAACACCAGATGTGGCACTGAAAACGGCCATAAAGCAGCGTAAGCTCTGTGTAATTTTTCTCAGACACAATCGACAGAAAGTGAGAAAGTGAGAAGTTGTCCAACACGGTAGCACCACCACTCCCTCAGCCGCCCTGCTGAGTGGGAGGCCATATTGTTTGTGTTGTGTAACTACCACTGGTGAACCAAAGCACCAGTGGTAATAAAGCCTAGAAATCACAGCCTCTGATTGAATGTTTACCTTAGACTAATCTGCCCATGGTTTATATCATCCCTGCTCTGTGAACGGATGGAAACAGAAATGTCTGAAGACGGGGTGTGTGTGTGTGTGTGTGGGGGGGGGGGGGGACACAGTGAACTGTACCCCGGCACCTCATCTTGACCCTTAGTGAAAACCAGTAGACACTTTTGAGGAAACCTGATCAGCAACGAAAACAAGTATGAAGTCAGATCTTTATTTAAGGTAGTCGGCAAGACCGCAGATCTGTGATATCCAGAGGAGAGGAGACAAGAGGGGGGGAGGGGGGGAGGGGGTGTGTGTGTGGGAGGGTGGAGTGCGCCCCCCCCCCCCCCCCCCGTGTCCCAGGAGAAGCAAGAGTGAAAACAGGAAGGGGGGGGGGAGAGGGGGGGGGGTGCTGTGAAGGAGACTCTACTGTGATGGAGACTCTACTGTGTGTAATAGAGCTGAAACGTTGATGTTCCCTTATTTTCAGCGGCAACTGATTCTGAAAGTAAATTTCCCAAAAACATTTCAGATATTCCCAAATAGTGAATTTTAAGCTTTGAACTGAACCAAGCAGCTACGACTTCTACAACAAGGAAAAGCTTATAAAAGATTCAGAAAACATCTTTTAAAAAGGGCAACGGCACCAAACTGTGTATGTAATGTTTTTAAAGAAAATAATGAAACTATTATCCCATACAGCACTGTGAGTGACGTCAGATTCCCTTTCCCTCATTTCATCCACAGTGACGCTAAATAACAGAGAGAATACAAGAGTGAACACTGATCTGAAATGAAGTTCATCATGTCTGACAGCAAAGAAAAAGAATGAGTGACGGGTGCACAGGACAAAAAAACAAAAAGGTAGATACTAAGAGAGCAAAATAATCCTGCACACTGTCTGCAGCATGTTATGTTTTGTTTTACATACATGGGCCAGGCGTGACGTCAAACAGACTGGGGTCTAACACCATGGAGTTCCTAGATGAAGCCTGATGAAGGTCTTATGACCAAAATGAAGTATTCCATAAAGTATTACGCAAGTCTAGACAGTAGAGCTGCAATGATTAATCGATTAGTTGTCAACTATTAAATTAATCGCCACCTATTTGGATAATCGATTAATCGGTTTGAGTAATTTTTTAAGAAAAATAAGTCAAAATTCTCTGATTCCAGCTTCTTAAATGTGAATATTTTCTGGTTTCTTTCCTCCTCTATGACAGTAAACTGAATATCTTTGGGTTGTGGACAAAACAAGACATTTGAGGACGTCATCTTGGGCTTTGGGAAACACTGATCCACATTTTTCACCATTTTCTGACATTTTATAGACCAAACAACTAATCGATTAATCGAGAAAATAATCGACAGATTAATCGACAATGAAAATAATCGTTAGTTGCAGCCCTAGTAGACAGTGTGCAGGACTATATTGCTCTCTCAGTGTCATGCGACAGTGAAATCATGCTGGAGCACCTCATCACAGAGACAGGTTACTAGCTGACTAACGTTGCTTCGCTCTGGTCTGGCTACCGACTGTGCGCAACTTTGGAGCGGTTAACGTTTCCATGGTAAC
>NW_027284003.1:0-17151 GCF_046629955.1 Centroberyx affinis | reverse complement strand
TCTCTATATGAGTGTGTGTGTGTCTCTATATGAGTGTGTGTGTGTGTCTCTATGAGTGTGTGTGTGTCTTTATATGCGTGTGTGTGTGTGTCTCTATATGAGTGTGTGTGTCTATATGAGTGTGTGTGTGTCTCTATATGAGTGTGTGTGTGTTTCTATATGAGTGTGTGTGTCTCTATATGAGTGTGTGTGTGTCTCTATATGAGTGTGCGTGTGTCTCTATATGAGTGTGTGTGTGTGTGTGTCTCTATATGAGTGTGTGTGTGTGTGTGTCTCTATATGAGTGTGCGTGTGTCTCTATATGAGTTTGTGTGTGTGTGTTTCTATATGAGTGTGTGTGTGTGTCTCTATATGAGTATGTGTGTGTGTCTCTATATGAGTGTGTGTGTGTGTCTCTATGAGTGCGTGTGTGTCTTTATATGAGTGTGTGTGTGTGTTTCTATATGAGTGTGTGTGTGTGTCTCTATATGAGTGTGTGTGTGTGTTTCTATATGAGTGTGTGTGTGTGTTTCTATATGAGTGTGTGTGTCTCTATGAGTGTGTGTGTGTCTCTATATGAGTGTGTGTGTCTCTATATGAGTGTGTGTGTGTCTCTATATGAGTGTGTGTGTGTCTCTATATGAGTGTGCATGTGTCTCTATATGAGTGTGTGTGTGTCTCTATATGAGTGTGTGTGTGTTTCTATATGAGTGTGTGTGTGTGTTTCTATATGAGTGTGTGTGTCTCTCTATGAGTGTGTGTGTGTGTGTGTTTCTATATGAGTGTGTGTGTGTCTCTATATGAGTGTGTGTGTCTCTCTATGAGTGTGTGTGTGTGTGTTTCTATATGAGTGTGTGTGTCTCTATATGAGTGTGTGTGTGTCTCTATATGAGTGTGTGTGTGTGTCTCTATATGAGTGTGTGTGTCTCTATATGAGTGTGTGTGTCTCTATATGAGTGTGTGTGTCTCTATATGAGTGCGTGTGTCTCTATATGAGTGTGTGTGTCTCTATATGAGTGAGTGTGTGTGTCTCTATATGAGTGTGTGTGTGTGTTTCTATATGAGTGTGTGTGTGTCTCTATATGAGTGAGTGTGTGTGTCTCTATATGAGTGTGTGTGTGTGTTTCTATATGAGTGTGTGTGTGTGTCTCTATATGAGTGTGTGTGTCTCTATATGAGTGTGTGTGTGTCTCTATATGAGTGTGTGTGTGTGTGTGTCTCTATATGAGTGTGTGTGTGTCTCTATATGAGTGTGTGTGTGTGTGTGTCTCTATATGAGTGTGTGTGTGTCTCTATATGAGTGTGTGTGTGTGTCTCTATATGAGTGTGTGTGTGTGTCTCTATATGAGTATGTGTGTGTCTCTATATGAGTGTGTGTGTGTCTCTATATGAGTATGTGTGTGTGTCTCTATATGAGTGTGTGTGTGTGTCTCTATATGAGTATGCGTGTGTCTCTATATGAGTGTGTGTGTGTCTCTATATGAGTATGTGTGTGTCTCTATATGAGTGTGTGTGTGTCTCTATATGAGTATGTGTGTGTCTCTATATGAGTGTGTGTGTGTCTCTATATGAGTATGTGTGTGTCTCTATATGAGTGTGTGTGTGTCTCTATATGAGTATGTGTGTGTCTCTATATGAGTGTGTGTGTGTCTCTATATGAGTATGCGTGTGTCTCTATATGAGTGTGTGTGTGTCTTTCTATATGAGTGTGTGTGTGTGTCTCTATATGTGTGTGTGTGTGTTTCTACCCAGCTCGGTCAGCCAGACGGCCACAGCGCCGTAGATCTCGTCGAGGATCAGGATCACCACCAGGTTGATGATGACCGCCGTGGCCGTCACCGTCACCCGGACGTTGGACTTGGTCTCCGGGTCGGGGCTCATCGCCATCAGGGCCGACACCGTGATGCGGTAGATGATGACGCCGAAAACCGCCGAAAACGTCAGTCCAAACTGGAGGGAGAGAGAGAGAGAGAGAGAGAGAGAGAGAGAGAGAGAGAGAGTGTGAATAAATGACTGATTACTTATTCATATTTGTCTGATGATCAGGATGAATATTTATAAAAAACACATTGATGTAGGTCACTCATTCACAGAGGAGTAACTAAGTACATTTACTCGAATACTGTACTTAAGTACAATTTTGAGGTACTTGTACTTTACTTGAGTATTACCATTTTATGCTACTTTGTACTTCTACTCCACTACATTTCAGAGGGAAATATTGTACTTTTTACTCCACTACCTTTATTTGATAACTTAAGTTACTAGTTACTTTGCAGATTCAGATTATTAATACAAACTATAATCAACTAATAAATTGTGATGTATTATTATAGATTACTGTAAGCTACCCAGCAGTATATAAAGTAGTGGAAATCAGCCCCACCTTTTCCAGCTGCAACATTAAAGTGATGCTTACACATTAATGCATCAATAATTATAATTCAATAATATAATATATACTGTATTATTCTGAAATGGGCCATTCTGCATAATGAGTACTTTTACTTTTGTTGCTTTAAGTACATTTTGATGCTAATACTTTTGTACTTTTACTTAAGTAACATTTTGAATGCAGGACTTTTACTTGTAACAGTATTTTTATACTGTGGTATTTCTACTTTTACTTAAGTAAAAGATCTGAGTACTTCTTCCACCACTGCTCATTCATTCATTCATGTACAGTAGCTGTGGCAAGTATATTTATTAATCTATATACTCATCCATCTATCCATTTAGAATAGAATAGAACTTTATTGTCCCATGAAAGTCTCACCAATTAAAACACAACATCACATCCATGTACATCACATCAGTCAAAGAAAAACATCACATCAGGTTTTTTTAATATACTTCCATCTTCTCATCTGTAAATTCCTCCATTCATACATATACTTATATAATGCACAGTGTCGGGGTTCTTACTGGTAAGTAATAAATGACACATTTATTGTTCTTAAAAGTAATCAATTACTTTATTAATTATTCCCAGAGAAAGGTAATTAGTTACTCTACTTGTTGCATTACTTTTGCATTACACCCTAAAATGATTGTGAGGCTTACTTCCGTTTTATTTTCTCTTTCTCACTCTTTCTTTTAAGTTGTTGCTTTTATCATTATTATCATTATTATCATCATACTATTCACTTTTTCATATAGTCTGTATTGAATTGTGTTTGTATTTTAGATATTGTGTTTAAATTTATTATGATGTTTTTAATATTGTCTCATCTGTCTCTGGGTTTCTTCAACCTCTCCTGACAATTCCTGCTTTGCTGTGTATTCACACTGTTGATTTCAATATGTGCTAATGACAAAACAAACAAACAAACAAGGTTTTTAATAAAGACAGAGCTACAGCATTAAATTCAGACTTTCTGAGTCGTATTTCCCACTTTGTGGCTCGCTCATATCGCTCTGCTGTAATTCTGATATTTCCAACAGGACTTGAAGGCAGCAGAAGACGAGGAGAATCTTTCATAGATTATTTTACACCAATAGAGTTAAAGAGGCTGAAGAATGAAACGCAAATAAGGACCGATCTGATAAATAAGGAACTGTAATGTGAAACTGAACCTGGAACAGTAATGACTTACTTTACTCTGTTACAGGAACACATTACCCCCAACACTGGTAATGTATGACTATAAGGAGAATACTAACCTGTCTCATATTATATACTAACCATGAAGAGAATGGAGGAAACGTTGATGCAGTATCCAGGGAGACGGTCTTTCCAGGTCAGCTTCTCTTTGGCGGCCTGGCAGAGAGACAGGAGGAAACATGGGAAGAGAGAGAGTTGAAGATCATTCATAAAATATATAAATAAGACGCTTCATCAGCACGATGTGAAATCTGAGGTGAAGAAGTACTGATCGTCGTATTGATCGTGAATCAAGCCTCCTCCAAAGACTGGAAGAAAGCAGAGATTGAGAAAAGAAAGAAAATGTGTAAAAATGTGAATGTGCAAATGCAAGAATAAGGATCAGAGTTCCCTTTCCTTCTTTCAATCCTTTAACGCATTAAAATACTGAATTTGATAATTGGTACATCATATTCTCTATAGAGTGACATAGAAGATGTTCAGTGGCCGGGTTTACAGTCTGCTTCATATATTTTGACAGCAGCTAGTAACATTTTCATGTCATGTCATGGACCATCAGATATACAGACATCAGGCCACATGCCACCATTTAAAGACATTTTTCCATGTGGATCCCGATGTGAGAAGATCTTTGTTGTTGATTTAGTATTGAAATGTAAAAATATCTTCGCTGTGCGTGGGGAGAAACCTTAGATTAGAACAGTCTGTCTTAGTCAAAATGAGGAAAATAATTGTAGTGAAGGTTAAGTATTCCTCATTTTTCTTGGGACCACCTGAACACCCCCCAAGGACCCTTTGGGTTCCCCACACCCCACTTTGACACTGTCTCCCCTGATGGACTTAATGAAGAACTAGACCTTTCTTGTTTTATTTGACCTTTGCATTCATATTTATGTTTATATGTATGCATACTGTATATAGTTAAGTTGGCTTCGTATAATCTGGATCTACTATATAATTACTATTAATATATTCAAATTATTAGTGTTAGCATCCCAGTATCCAGTATGTCTTATTATTCCTATGTTTTTTCATTTCCCCTTTTTTCCTCCTCTATTTTGAATAGCTGCCCAACCAAGTCTATATTTGTGTTCATTTATTGCTTTGAAGTGCTTGAATTTTTTCTGCACTATTTGTATTTGTTTTGTGCATTATACGGTTTCCCACCTTTTCTATTTTATGTTTCTCTGACCCACTGGGAACCAATTTTTCCACTGCCTTCTTATGTTTTGTCCATGTGTCTGGACCATTGTGTGCTACAAGCTAGAAGCTCAGTTTGCTGAACTTGACCTACAGAAATACTCATGTCGCTTTTATACCAAAATGAAAAATGACTCAAGACGGGAACCGGACTGTACTGCAGCGCTGGGTGGTCAGGGGGTCAAACAGGGGTTAAAGGTCAGGAGGGAAGAGGTGATGACATTTCACACTTTCCTGTTGATGTCCGTCCTCCAACAGGGTTTCCCTTGTAACCTCTCAAATATCTGGGTATGACAGCGCTCTCTAACCTTAAACCCCGTGGGAGAAGCTGACCCAGTT
The DNA here is from genome assembly GCF_046629955.1 of Centroberyx affinis. Taxonomy (NCBI): domain Eukaryota; kingdom Metazoa; phylum Chordata; class Actinopteri; order Beryciformes; family Berycidae; genus Centroberyx; species Centroberyx affinis. The sequence continues at coordinate 12,029 of NW_027284003.1, read as the reverse complement.
GTGTTCAGGAGCTGCTCGCCTCTCTCTCTCTCTCTCTCTTTCTCTCTCTCTCTCTCTCTCTCTCTCTCTCTCCCTCTCTCTCTCTCTCTCTGGTCAAATATGGTTCGATCTCTGAGAAATCAGCGAGTTCAGAGGAACCGGCGCTGCGTCTCCATCCTCAGGTATGCGACCCTTTCACCTCGCCGTTAGTGATTATAGGCATGTACACATATGCTTACATGGGCAAGGCACAGGCAGGGGAGAGGTTCACACACACACACACACACACACACACACACACAAACACACAGGCCGGGGAATGACTGACATGCATCTCAGCACTGAAGACTAGCCTCCAATAAGAATAATTAGCAAGGCAGCAGCACCATCTAGTGTACAAACTGATAAAGTGCAACCTGTACAGCCAGTGTACACCACACACACACACACACACACACACACACACACACTCACACACACACACACACACACACACACACACACACACACACACACACACATACACACACAAACCTGTTGTATTTGGTTTTAAAGCTGCAATAAGCAACTTTTTTCCTCATTAAAATAACAATAAATAAATAGTATTCTCAGTCTGTGTGTTTATGTCTAAATCTCCAGTTTGCCTGAAATTTGCTTTTCAGTCATGTTGGGACGTTTTGGGTAGACCATTTCCTGTGGGCGTGTCTTGTGGGCGGGGCCAGCGGTGACCTGGTTGTGTCTGTCCAGGTGAGGAAGTCACAGCAGCAACAACAACAACAACAACAACGGAGGAAAGCAGGAAGAAAAGAAAGTAGAGCGAAGCTGAACGTTCAGAAACACGGTGAACATCAGCGTCAGGAGAGATGACATCATCAAGATGAGTGACAGGTGTCGGGGGCGGGGACTTGACCGACTGAGGAGGGGAGGAGGAGGGCGGGACTAACAGCACACAAGAGTTGAACAGTGAGTTGAATGAAATTTAGTTGTTGTAGTTCTACTTTTTACAGCATTGCGTTTACTATTTCCTCATGTGTTCTCCACTGGTATGAACACCACAGAAGAAGAACCATCACGCTGAGCTAAAGTTACAGGAACTGGAATAGGAACAGGTTAAAACTCTGTCCAATAAACAAGCTGCTTTTGGGTCATGTGACTTTTGTGAGTGTGAACTAGACTGAACCAGATACAAAGAAAACTTTTTTGAGTATGGTTCGGACCAAAGAAAAGGTGTTATCTTTTTTATCTTCTTCTATCCTTCCCTCCCTCAGCCTCCACCCTGCTTCCAGCTGCACCTCCGGGTATGACAGAGCTGACCTCTGACCTCTGACCTCTGGGATTTGCATGTAAAAGCCACAAGATGAGCCGGTACTGTCCAGATATGGAAGGAATGCTGTTAGCATGTGACTCTGGTTAAGCCTCACTTCTGCTCAGCCGGTCTTCAAAGCAACAATTTCCTTCATCTGTCTTAAATCTGACTTCAAGGTCTTTCCGTTAGTATTTTAAAAACATCCCTGCCGTCTTTGAATGCCTTTCACGTTTCATGGCTTTTCTAGGTCTGTCTGTACCGCCGACTCTTACCTGCAGCTAATATCTTTATTAGACAGGCACACACACACACACACACACACACACACACACACGTTCATACAGGTTGAGGGACCTGAGGGTTCTTCTAATTATTGAAGGACTGAGAGACCTTCAGAGAGCCATCAGAGAGCAAGGTAGTAAATGGGTCGGATGTTATATTTGGCTGGTAACCTCCGCTGAGGAAAGTCCAACAAAGACTTAATCTCAATCTTTAGTTCTCTCTGTCAACCCCCCTTTCTCTCCCTCTCTCTCTCTCTCTCTCTCTCTCTCTCTCTCTCTCTCTGCTGTCTAAACCCTAATTGTCCTTAAAGGAATATACAGAGTTTTTCGGGAAATTGCCTGTGAACTGATGAGAACAAAGATGCCAAAATCATCCATTTGTCTGATAGATCATTGGCTCCTGGGCTCCATGCTAACGCTTTAGCATAGGCTACATTATGTTGAATGATAGTGGCTCCATAGTGGCTCCAGCCTAAAGTTTATTAACCAGGGGCCGGATTCACCAATGTGTTCTTAAGACTGATCTTAAGAAATGACATAAGAGGAAATTTTAGGAAGTTCTTAAGAAGGCTCTTAAGTGTAATTCCTCAATATTTTCTTAGTAACAGTCTCATTTCTTACGAATATCTTTAATTTTCCTACTTAAGAACTTCTCAAAATAGGGCCTGAATTAATTCTGGTTAATAAACTTTAGGCTTACTGCCATTGAGGCTAGGAGACAAGGCTAGGAGGCTAGGAGACAAGGCTAGGAGGCTAGGAGACAAGGCCAGGAGGCTAGGAGACAAGGCTAGGAGGCTAGGAGACAAGGCTAGGAGGCAACCCAAAGTGCTTCCATCTACAAAACAATTGGGGAAAAACCTATTTAGAGCAACTAGAGCAAAGATTTAAACATTGAAGTGAGACTGTTACTAAGAAAATATTGAGGAATTGCACTTAAGAGCCTTCTTAAGAACTTCCTAAATTTTCCTCTTATGTCATTTCTTAAGATCTATCTTAAGAACACACTGGTGAATCCGGCCCCATCTGTCTTCATTAAATCAACAATCTCAAATCAAATCTGTCTCAAATAAACTGTTAAAGTCTTTAAATGAAAAAACAAATCAGCTGCCTGACACGCAACAGGGAACATCTGACTCAGCAGGGAGTTCCTGTCCTTGTTTTACCGCTGACCTTTGACCTCCAGGGGTTAAAGTTGTTCAACAGCAATCTCTCCTGACCAACAGATTTATCAACACACACACACACACACACACACACACACACACACACACACACACACACACACAGTAAAATGAGGACATAAGTTTCCTCACCCCAGCTCACCCCCATGGTGTGTGTGTGTGTATGTGTGTATTTGTGTATGTGTTTGCGCACGTGTGTGTGTGTGTGTGTGTTTGCATGTGTGTGTGTGTGTGTGTGTGTGTGTGGTTTGGGAAATTACTATCGGGATTTCCTCCCAGCCATATGTCACTGCCTTGGCACACACACACACACACAAACACACACGCACACACACACACACAACCTCGAATACACACCACATATACACACTCAGTCACACACAATCAAACCTATACCAACACACGCACACACACAAAACATAATGCCAGATACATATACAAACATACCCCCCCCGACACACACACTCCCACACACACACACACGCACACACACAGCAGTTGGTTCATTGATTGCTCTTAATTTCCTATTTATTTCAAAACAAAGCCAGAATTAAATTCATTTCTATGGTTGAAACAGCTGACAGTGTTCTCAGTACTGTAGCAGCCAGACCCAACACACACTAATGCAAATGTAATATCAGTAAAAGTGTGAATTAATGAATTAATGAATTAATGACATCATCACTTCAGGTGTTCTTTGAAAAAATGGGCCATTATCTCTAGATTTGGTCTTAATACATAATATATATATAATCTAATGGTTCAAAATAATTCACAAGGTGTGTGTGTGTGTGCGTGTGTGCGTGTGTGTGTGTGTTTTGCGTCGCCATAGTGACGGTCACTAATCTTACCCCTGGCTTCCTGCCCAGCATGCATCACTCCCACTCAGCAGCCCTCCCTCTGTTTCCCACCATCCCTCCATTTCTCTCTCTCTCTCTCTCTTTCTTTCTCTCTCTCTCTATCTGTAACTCTCCTCTCCCTACATATATATGCTGTATGTCTCTCTCTGTTTCTCTCTTTATGTCTCACTTTCTCTCTCTCTATTTCTCTCTCTCTCTCTCTCTCTCTCTATCTCTCTCACTCTCTCTCTCCGTCAATCCCTGGAGTGTGGAGCACTCTGGTGGCCAATGTTATAGACTGTGTGTGTGTGTGTGTGTGTGTGTGTATAAACAGCTTGTGTTACACCCCCCCGCCCTCCCCCTCCCCTCCTCCATCCGGATCAGGGAACAGAACACACACTAATCCCTTAGCAGCTGTGTGTATCTATCTATCTATCTATCTATCTATCTATCTATCGACCCATTCCTAAATATGTAAGTAGCAGTAAATATCAGATTAATATCAGAATTATCAGATAATATCCTTAAAATTAAATCATCAGATAGTATTCATAACCGTCTTCCTTCTACAGTCGCCCTCAGTAGGTATTTACCAGGTAAATAGATGGTAAGAATAGTAAATTATCAAGTAATTTCAACTCTAAATTATCTTATCTAATCTAATTATTAAGTAAATACTTAGTCATCCCAGCTGAATCACCTAAAATCATCCTTATAAAAAAGTCACATGTGAAAACCCACATGTTAACGTAAAGCACTTTTTGTACGCATGTTGGTTCATTTCTGTCACATTGTATTCTGGCATCACATGTGACGGTTTTTACTTCACATGTGATGAAATTTCAATTCATTGGTTATAAGTCTTCTTTTTCCACATTTTTTCATATTTTCACCTGCCATTACACACATGATGGAATTCGTGTCACATGTGAAAAACTTTATTTCACATGCGAAGAGACATGGAAAGTATGACATTTCTATGTAAAAGCATCAATAACATCAATAATGACCTCAGACACACTCTGACAGACACACTGCTCTTCTAGTTTCATGGTGTATTTTCTTAAATACACCATGAAATTTTCTTAAATACTGAGTATATACTGTATGTTCTCGTGAGGTATAATGTTCTTCAACATATAATATATGTATAATGTTGAAACACTGTGGGTACACAACACGGTCTCACGGCAGTTCATGAAATAGTCATGAAAATTTAATCTATTGATTCGTGTACATGGACACGATTTTTCAATTTTTTTCGTGAAATGAGCACGACCTAAAAAACGTGCCTCCACCACGACCTGAATTACGTTCCTCCACCACGAATTTGAAAACGTTTTGGCAAATAAAACTACTTGTGTTACGGTTATGGTTAGGCAGCTAAAACAACTTGGTTAAGGTTAGAGAAATGGTTTGGTCATGGTGAAATAAGAAAAACGTTCGTTAAAAATGTAAATGTGGCTTACGATTGAAATGTACTTTGAACATGCTGAGAATCAAACCCTGGTCATCGGCATTGAAGGCAAATGTATTCGCCCATCCTCCACCCCGACCACAACATCCTGACTGGCCACTGTTTTATTTCAATGTCACACTACTTCCTGAGTCCCGACTGACAGAAAAAAAACGTGTTGCAAGCACTAAAGGTACTTCCAATTGAAATACATTCGTTTGAAAGTCGTGCTGAGTGTCACGAAAAAAAATGGAAAAATCGTGTCCATGTACATGAATCAATAGATTAAATTTTGTGATGATTTCACGAACTGACGTGAGACCGGGTTGGGGTACAGGTTCATTTACCACACCTAAACTCTGTCCTATAGGATGCTGTTACAGGCCTCCTAGTGCTAACACACAATACCTGGAAGAGATTTGTGACATGTTTGACAGTTTGTTACGAAAATAGATAAATATTCATGCTAGGTTATTTAAACATAGATTGGCGTTCAGCACACTGCCCATTGAGGAATAGACTATATTCTGTGACAAACGCATGTGGTTTACTGCAAATTATGACAATGCCAACGAGAGTTTCCACAAAGAAATCAGCTACATCATCTACTTGTATAGGTCACATTTTCACAAATACTCCAGAGTACTGTTCAAAATAATTTTTTTTTTTTTTTATAGCTTTTTCTGTTCAATTAAGGCCAACATATAGCGTTTTTACCTGGAAATCCATTTGTTTGTATTCTGTCAGTCTTGGCACTAGTAAGATGGCAGTGAATACCAGTCTCAGCCTTTTCCCATCTGCCTGGTAAATACACAGTAATTTACTATTCTTACCATGTATTTAAATGGTAAATGCCTCCTGCAGCAGTTTGGGTGACTGAACCCCAGAACCAGCTGCACTGTGTCTCCATATATGCAGATGACACTGTGTTTGGCTTTAGGTGTCTAATGATGGTGTTAGTTTTAATGTGGCCTCATCTCTGCTGGTGTCAAGAGGATTAAAGATCCCACACACTCTGTGAAAACACACACACACACACACACACACACACACACACACACACACACGCAAAGACATGCTGAAAAGTGTGATTTTCCCAAATAATTCATCTTGGCGGAAGGAGCAAAAGTGCAGCAGTAGTTCAGCAAGTGTTCGGTTAAATGGGAATTAAGTCAAGTTTTTACTGCTCTAGATAAGGATATGTACAATATATGGAGCATGCAGTAAAATGGCTCCATCTCTGTGTAGATAAATAACTTTTAATCCAGTAGATTATTGAAAGAACAATTATGACGATATGTTGTTTTCACCTCAGTTGATTAAGAGAGAAGCTCACAGCATAAAGGAAAGGACAGGAAATGTGTTTTTAATCCCAAAGGAAGGTCCTTTTTCCAGGAAATGTAAACTTTAACAGAAGTAAAGAAATACCTGAAAAATACCTGAAGAGGAGAGACAGCAGCAGCCAGAGGAGGGGACAGGAAGAGAAGAACAGAGAGACAGCAGTCTGCAAGGGAGGAGGAGAGGAGAGGAGAGGAGAGGAGAGGAGAAGATAGAAGATAGGAGAGGTAGGGAAATGAGGGAAGGGAAGGAGAGGAGAGAAGAGGAGAGAAGAAAGAAGAGGAGAGGGCAAGAGAACAGAGGAACAGAGAAGACATAAGAGGAGAGAGGAGGAGAGGAAAGAAGGGAAGAGGAGAGGAAAGAAAGGGTGAGGAAAGTAGAAACAAGAGGAGAGGAGGGGAGAGGAGGAGAGAGGAGAGGTAAGGAAAGGAGGGATGGAGATGAGGAAAAGAGAGGAGAGGAGAGGAAAGGAGAGGAGAGGAGAGGAGAGGAGAGGAGAGGAGGAGGTGCAGGGTTACCGGGCTTCCTGCAGCCATGGCAGACATCAGTTTCTGTCTCCATCTGTCCTTCCCTGTCTCTGTCCCGTCCTCCTGCTTCTCTGGCTGCAACACAGAGCACAGGTTACACACACACACACACACACACACACACACACACACACACACACACACACACACACACTCTTATACAAACAGTTACATAATAGTAAATCCTTAAGTTTCTGCAGCCTGCATGCTGAACCACTGCTGCACTGTTGCTGTTAGAAGTTACAAAGATCGGTCTGGTAATGAATTAGCTGACATTAGAATGTGTGTGCTGCAGTATACTAATGTGGTTGTACTTCAGAACATGTGTCCATGGCCAGGAATTGACTGAGTCAGTATCTAAAATCTGCCGTGTTTGACGAAATTAGCACAAGTCTTTGGTGACATAACAGGACAAAAACAGAGATTTTTGTCAGTGTGACTGTAAAACATGAAGTCTGACTGCTACGTTTCCCTGGGGCTTTAGAAGCGTTAGAAGAAGAGATTGTCTAGTTTCTTTGGTACTAAGCATGTCATTGCAGAGTGATGAAAAAATGATCCCAGCGCCTTTGAAAAGCAACTGGCAACATTTGGTTTACTGATTCTGAAAGCCCAAGTCCCCCTCTTTCCAAAACAGTACAACACTCATGTCGAGAATACAAAAAATCTACTTTTTTTTGTGACTTTTCCTCACCACGCCATTTGACCGTTGGGTACCGGTACCGTCGGGTACAAGTGTTAAGAAAGAATTGCCTGCAGTATTAATACATGTTGTGCGTTCAAGTGCTGGCAGGAAAGTCCGACATCTGGGACTTCCAAGTCGGCTGCTAAACGTTGCTAAGCGTTGCATTCATGTGCTGTTTTGTTGGAAAATCAAACCCTGAAGACAAACGATAAACAAACACAGACGTCCTGCAGCTTAACAAGCTAACTTCAGTCAAACTAGGGTTGGGCGATAGGACGAATATATCGGCTATCGGCTGAGTCCATTGCCAGTTGATTTTTTTGGGTGATTTTTGTCATTTTATTTTGCTAATCTAATGGTCTAATTTAATGGTAAATAATTAACCTGTAAAGCGCAATTCAAAGTGTGCGCGAATAGGAACTGGCAGTTGGAGTCGGGCCATATTTTGCACGTTCTTGTTGCACTGATTTCCGACGAGCCTTTCACAAAACAGGGCAGTGAGCGACTAAATGACAATTAAGCCAATTGGTAGCGTTAGAATCTTTTGCCGGCACTACTCGTTTGCAAAGACGGCAAATTACTTCATTTAGGTCCTTCGGCTTGCCAGTTTTGTCTGGTTTAAAACCAAAATAATCCTAAGAGTAATATACGAGTTTCAGACTTAATCATCCGACTTTGGAGGGCGCTTATGTGAAATTTCGCTCAAGTAGGAAAATTGTTTTTCCGATATATCCGATAGTACATGAATGCACAAATAGATGCAGGAAAAGCACAGGAAAAGGCTTCTGCTGCTGGACTGAGGCAGACCCAGCTCTCTCCTGTACAGCAGGTCAGGCTTGTAAAGTTTCATGCTTCTTGTTTTGATAAATTTACAGTTTGGAGACTTGTTATGCTCAGGAAGGTTCCTTTCAGATGTAATCCAACTAACCTAGAACATCTTACCAAGCACTAAACTGATCATACTAAAGATGATTAGGAAACACTGTTAACCTTTCCTTCTGTTTTTTTGGGATAAAGTTACAATTTGGAAGATTCCTTTCAAATGTAATCCACTGGAGATTACAAATTACCTGATACAAAGTTATAAATTACTTTTTAGTGGTGGAAAGAGTACTAAAACATCCTACTCAAGCAGAAGTATTGCTACTTTGCTGATATTTTACTTAAGTAGAAGTAAAAAAAAAAGGACCGGTGAAAAAATAAAAGTAAAAAGTGTCTGATTTAAAATGTCCTCAGAGTAAAAGTTCCTGAGTTCCTCTTTAGAACAGAGAACAGAGTGTGTCGGCTGTGATCTTTTCCATGTGATTCTAACAGGAGAGAGGACAGAGTTCACACTAGATTCTTTTCACTGGAAACATTAGAAACAACAAAATAAAGAGCAGAAACAAAGTAAAGTCAGATTCCTCTTCTCACTGTGAATGGATCCACAGTTTGTCAGTTTACTGTTGATCCAGTTTCTGCAGCTGATGGAGAGACACACAATCTGTTCTGTGATGGATGGATTTAAAATGGTACGTACTTAAGTAAAAGTAAAATTACTGGCTTTAAAAAAATACTCAAAAAAACTACAAGTACACAAAAATGCTACTCCATTACAGTAATGTGAGTAAATGCAATTATTTACTTCCAGCCTTGGTTATTACCTAACCAATTAACGCGACTTAATCAATAACTTCATCCCACGACTCGCTCCAACCTGCCAAACGTCATATTTTGGGTTCTCGTCTATAGTGCTGATGCGGCAGTAATCCTGTATCATGTTAATTAGCTGCCGCCCGGCCCCGGCTGTGGCAGGGCGCCATCTGCCTCGCTGTGACCGACCCAGTTTACAGCTCCTGGATCTGGATCGCTCCCGATCAGGAGATTATCACGCTAATGTCCGTCACACGCGCCGAGCTCAGACCAGCAGGACCCATCAGGACCGACACACTCCCACTGTGACCAGTCAATTCACAAAGATGAGATACACACCATTCAGAAAAACTGCACATCTACTCTGACAGAAAGAATGATCGCTGGCTGGAAAATAAAAATCACTCAGGATTACAACTAAATTATTAAAATATCTTAAGACCCTTGCTTAGAAAATAGTGACATTTAAGTGGATGTAATTATCTGTGCCTGTGAACATCTGCTAACAGTTTTTTCACTGAATGGATCCACCCATGTTTTGGAATAAAAATCTTTAGTTATTTTCTTCTGCCCACGGTTACTTTATTATTGGTCCGGTTATTTTAATATAATGTCTACCATAATGGGAATACATCTACAGCCCTGTCCATTGATTGCTAACTTTGGGACCCCGGATGAGTCAGCTTGATTAAATTCTGTGCAAAAAGAAATAATTAATTTCACATCTTTACTAGCCAGATGTCGCCCTCTCCTACAGTGGAAATCTCCTAAGCCTCCCTCTGTGTCACAGTGGCTCAAAGACACAAAAACAGAATGTGTTTTTTCTCAAACTTGAGAAAATTAAATATACAATGAGAGGATATACTGATAAGTTTTTTCACAAATGGCAACCTTTTTTTATCATACTTTACAGACTTGCAGATCCTGCCGGACTATGGGCTGGTTTGTTAAATTCTGTTATATGTGTGTGTGTGCGCGTGTGTGTGTGTGTGTGCGTGTGTGTGTGTGTGTGTGTGTGTGTGTATTCTTCACTCTTACTGAGCCAGGGTGGGCTGTGTGAATGTTGGTGTGTTTGGGTTCTTGGGGTTTTGTGCTTTTGCTGTTTTTTCTTCTGTTCTTCTTTCTTTTATGTGTATAATGTGAGTGTTCCTTACTGTCATTTTTCTTTTCTATGGTAAAAAAAAATCTAAAATGTTCATTGTTATGTCGTTTAATACTGTTTTCAATAAAAATATTTTGCAAAAAAAAAAAAATCTTTAGTTATTCCTATTTAACCAAAGGAAACAGTGGGAATGTAAAGTGTTGATTTCACTATACCAAAATTATCAGGTTAATTAAAGGAATGGATTTTATAAATTGTGATTCCAATCCTTCAGATTTCACCCTGCTGTACATGTCATTTGGCAAATAAAGTAAAAATAAAGTGATTCATTTTCACTATTGGTCCCACTTCTGTTCTTACCTAAGGGTTAGGGCACAAAGCGACTAAGAATGAGTTCAGTAAATTAGGCTTAAATTACAGATCTCAGGGTTCCTACACATTTTCAATTAAAAAATTCCATACTTTTTCCAGACCTTGATTTGTTTTGAAGATTTTGTCTGGTGTTCAATATGATTTACGCAGATAGACATCTTGCCCCTGCTAACTAGGTCATATCACTGTATAGATGAAGATTGTTCTTCACAGAGACAAATATCAGAATATGTGAGATGATTGGCAGGGTTCCTACACGCTTTCCATTTTAAAATTCCATATTTTTCCCAGACCCTATGTTCTTGACTGGATTTGATTTTGGTGGGTATTTGATATAATGCATGCTGACAGCGGCTGGGTAATAAGAGCGTCCCTCTATCTGAACATTATTCTTCACATCAACAAAAACTGTGGACTCAAAGTGGCTCTACAACAACATAAAAGCTAGAATTATGTGTGTATCGGACCTGAACCGCAACATTTTCCATACTTTTCCAGACATTTTTTTTCAAATTCCCAAACTATTCAAGAACCTGGAAATGATCAAATTCATTTTACTACTTTTCCAAACTTTCCAGACCTGCGTAGGAATTTTGAGAACAGTCAGCTCCAGCATGGACTCACTGGTTTACAGTCAGTAGACCAAGATATCAGTTAATTTCACAATGATATATTGATATTTAAAACGCCACAGCACCTTTAAGACAAGCAGAGGAGGAAGAGAGGTGAGTTTTCAGACTCTGCTGTCCAGACTGAAGTGGGAAAACCTCAGAAAATATTCACCCAGCTTTGAAACATTACTGATCTGACACCAGCAGCTCCACTCCTCTGGTTTTCATTTCCTACCTCGTTCTTTTTCTTCTTCTTTTTGCTCTTCTGCTGCTTCTGTCTCTTCTGCAGCAGGATGGTCTCGTACTTTGGCCTGGGGTGTTCCTGACAGACAGACAGGTGATTTAAGTGTGTGTGTGTGTGTGTGTGTGTGTGTGTGTGAACGCATGTATTTACATTTAGAGCTGCAACGATTAATCGATTAATCGATTAGTTGTCAACTATTAAATTAATCGCCAACTATTTTGATAATCGATTAATCGGTTTGAGTCATTTTTTAAGAAAAATAAGTCAAAATTCTCTGATTCCAGCTTCTTAAATGTGAATATTTTCTGGTTTCTTTCCTCCTCTATGACAGTAAACTGAATATCTTTGGGTTGTGGACAAAACAAGACATTTGAGGACGTCATCTTGGGCTTTGGGAAACACTGATCCACATTTTTCACCATTTTCTGACATTTTATAGACCAAACAACTAATCGATTAATCGAGAAAATAATCAACAG
>NW_027284002.1:15000-20619 GCF_046629955.1 Centroberyx affinis | reverse complement strand
GCTACTACTGCTACTGCTACTACTACTACTACTACTACTACTACTACTGCTACTGCTACTACTGCTACTACTACTACTACTACTACTGCTACTGCTACTACTGCTACTGCTACTGCTACTACTACTACTACTACTGCTACTGCTACTACTGCTACTGCTACTGCTACTACTACTGCTACTACTGCTACTACTGCTACTACTGCTACTGCTACTACTGCTACTGCTACTACTACTACTACTACTACTACTACTACTACTGCTACTACTGCTACTGCTACTACTACTACTGCTACTACTACTACTACTACTACTACTGCTACTACTGCTACTGCTACTACTACTGCTACTACTGCTACTACTACTACTACTACTACTACTGCTACTACTGCTACTGCTACTACTACTACTACTACTACTACTACTACTGCTACTGCTACTACTGCTACTACTACTACTACTACTGCTACTGCTACTACTGCTACTGCTACTGCTACTACTACTACTACTACTGCTACTGCTACTACTGCTACTGCTACTGCTACTACTACTGCTACTGCTACTACTGCTACTACTACTACTACTCTACTGCTACTACTACTACTGCTACTACTGCTACTACTACTACTGCTACTGCTACTGCTACTACTACTGCTACTGCTACTACTGCTACTACTGCTACTGCTACTACTGCTACTGCTACTGCTACTACTGCTACTGCTACTGCTACTGCTACTACTACTACTACTACTGCTACTACTACTACTACTACTGCTACTGCTACTACTGCTACTGCTACTACTACTGCTACTGCTACTACTGCTACTGCTACTGCTACTACTACTACTACTACTGCTACTGCTACTACTGCTACTGCTACTGCTACTACTACTGCTACTACTGCTACTACTACTACTGCTACTGCTACTGCTACTACTACTGCTACTGCTACTACTGCTACTACTGCTACTGCTACTACTGCTACTGCTACTGCTACTACTGCTACTGCTACTGCTACTGCTACTACTACTACTACTACTGCTACTACTACTACTACTGCTACTGCTACTACTGCTACTGCTACTGCTACTACTACTGCTACTACTGCTACTGCTACTACTGCTACTGCTACTGCTACTACTACTACTACTACTGCTACTGCTACTACTGCTACTGCTACTGCTACTACTACTGCTACTACTGCTACTACTACTACTGCTACTGCTACACTGGTTAGTGGTTATATCTGCTGATGGGAACAGTGACTGTAACCATGGTGACCACTAACAGAGGTTGTAGTCATCTCGTCACCATAGAAACACTTCCTGATGATCAAAACATCCAGTGTTCATGTTCACAGGATGAAGCTTTCACTATTCATGACTAAAAATATCGACACAATACTTTAGATTACTGCTGTAACAGAACAGATTACTGTGCATAATAATATCAACATGCTAATATACAGAATAACATCAACATGCTAATATACAGAATAACATCAACATGCTAATATACAGAATAACAACTCAACATGCTAATATACAGAATAACATCAACATGCTAATATACAGAATAACAACTCAACATGCTAATATACAGAATAACATCAACATGCTAATATACAGAATAACAACTCAACATGCTAATATACAGAATAACATCAACATGCTAATATACAGAATAACATCAACATGCTAATATACAGAATAACATCAACATGCTAATATACAGAATAACATCAACATGCTAATATACAGAATAACATCAACATGCTAATATACAGAATATCATTGGCTTTTCAACATATATTCAGATATCATCGAATCTATGACATCCAACATGGCCGCCTTAGGCCCATGGACCATCAGATGCCAGGATTTAAAAGCAACAGCTAGCTGCTGTAGGAGGAACCACAGAACCCCATTTTACAACGTGTGTGTGTGTGTGTGTGTGTGTGTGTGTGTGTCCAGAGGATCAGTGGCTCTGTCTTGGGTCGTGACCTCAGGATGTTCGGCCAATCACTGAGCTCAGGCATCGACATTGATGACAATGGCTACCAAGGTAACCGTGATCGTCATGACAACCATGTATAGCATCAAAATGTGTCTTTGCAGTGTGTGTATGTGAAAGAGAGAGAGTGTGTGTGTATGTGCGTGTGTGTATGTGAAAGAGAGAGAGTGTGTGTGTATGTGCGTGTGTGTGTGTGTGTGTGTCATCACCTTGCTGTTCAAATCAGTTCTGTTCATATTAGATCTGGTTTAAACCTGTTTAAACTGGTTCAGTCCAACAGAACGCTTAACATTTAACTTCCCTTCCTGTGTCACTCTCTCCCTGTCTGTCTCTCTCCCTGTCTGTCTCTCTCCCTGTCTGTCCGTCTCTCTGTCTGTCTCTCTCCCTGTCTGTCTCTCCCTGTCTGTCTCTCTCCCTGTCTGTCCGTCTCTCTGTCTGTCTCTCTCCCTGTCTGTCTCTCCCTGTCTGTCTCTCTCCCTGTCTGTCCGTCTCTCTGTCTCCCTGTCTGTCTCTCTCCCTGTCTGTCTCTCTCCTTGTCTGTCTCTCCCTGTCTGTCCGTCTCTCTGTCTCCCTGCCTGTCTCTCCCCCTGTCTGTCCGTCTCTCTGTCTCCCTGTCTGTCTCTCCCTGTCTGTCTCTCTCCCTGTCTGTCCGTCTCTCTGTCTCCCTGTCTGTCTCTCTCCCTGTCTGTCTCTCCCTGTCTGTCCATCTCTCTGTCTCCCTGTCTGTCTTTCTGTCTGTCTCTCTCTCCAGATGTAGCAGTAGGGGCGTTCCTCTCAGACTCCGCCGTGGTTCTCAGGTAAAGTGACACCATGTTGCGTTACCATGGAAACAGGATGTCACATAGCATCAACTTCCTGTTTGTGATGTCTCTGGCAAAGATGATCTATGTTCTAGGAGATGAATCACTGAATTACTCACCATCAGGCCTGTAAAAGTGGCCATTACCCCTCACTATGTTACCACAGCAACCATAGTATAACTTTTACCATAGCAACCGATCAGGTCCAGACCTGAACCGAAAAGATAAATTTGTCTCTGGATGTTAAAAATTAAGCACGGATGTGTTTAATGTAAGACATCTGGAACAGAAGACCAGGCGGGCAGACACAGTCTGACTTGGGCATGACCAACAGAGTTTTTGTAATTTCGTGACCAGAGGTGCTGGAGCAGTGGAGGAGCACCTAGCTCAGTCATGGCCAATCAAATCACCTCATTTCATCCTCTGTAAAAACATTACGCTCCCCAGACCAGATTCTCCAGGAGCAAACTCATGTCCTGGTCTGGGAGGGGCAGAGTCACAAGGTGTTTTGACCAATGGCGGGAGGGGATGGGCAATGTGTGCAGCTGTCCCAGCGGTCATAGCCTAGAACTCTTGTTTTGGGCGCAAGTGGTACATGCCGTAACGAAGGTCCCTCTCCAGACTGGATCACCAGAACCTACATCGGAAAAACTCCATGGTCAGAGCCACTCCAGGATGACCTGTCAGGTGCGATCAGTAGATTGGATCGAACAGAGCTAGGCACAAAAAGGCAGCCGGGTGGTCCATTCCCTGGGTCAGCTTCCTGGCGTTGTGCCTCCCTTACAGTAGCCTCAATCCCCTAGCTAACCGATGCCACAATGTGGGAGCTTGGGATAATGGGACCTGGGATGCTGTCTCGCTCAGAGGTACCGTGCTGTTTGATTCTTAGATCCATACCGGTTGCCCTTGTCATCACGGATGTACTCCTCCATAGCAGTGGTCTCAGGAACAGGGAGAGTACAGGCATCCTGAGGAGAGCAGGACTGGGTAGAAGTGCGGAGGAAGTGTAGTGGCCTGCTTCGTACTCAATGCCTCACTTAATTGTGCATACTCAGAAGGTATCAGAAAAAATCAGGAGTCTCAATTGTGGTGATAGAGGGTTCAGCAGGGAGGGGGCAGTTAGCATGGTGGGTAGGACTCCACTCCACCAGTCAATGGGGGGGTTGTGTCATGCCAACCAAGGGTAACCAAGAATGAGAAAATACCCAGGAGAATCAAATAGATGAAGATGAATAGATTCTTGGTGACAAGTCCACCTGCCTGGAACCAAGTGGTCTGCCATCTAGACTGTTACTGGCACGGATTTGTTGAGAGACAACAGGAATCCTCCATCTCTTTGCCAGGATAACATCAATAAAACTGCTGGCCGTCTGCAATCAACAAAGGCCTGAACATCAAGCTGATGTCCACCCCAACAGAGAAAAGCCGGAAGCTCTCCAGAGGCTGAAGACATGGGAGAAAGGGTCTAGCTCACCAGGATTCTACCAGTTACTGGCCAGCCTCTTCTTTGCCTGGAGCCCACGACAGGAAACTCAGAAATGGCCAGACACCAGGCCAGTCTTTCACACATCCTCCGGTCATGTTCCTGTTGGGAGAGACGCATTCCACCCAGCTGCACAGGCTCCACCTCCATCACTGGCGGGATGCTCGGGAACATTCGGCACCTCGGAGGAGCCTGGACGATTGTCAATTCGAATGGACAGGTCAATAAGGGATTCTAAATCGTTGTCCATCTCTTGGGAGGCGAATTGATCCTTAATGGAGTCGGATATGCCATGGTGAAAGGCAGAAATCAGTGTTCCATCACCACTGCGGGACTGTGGAACCCAATGGCGTAATCAGCCACACTGCAGGAACCCTGATGTAGACGAAGCATTCTCTTTGTGGCCTCTCGTCCGCTCATGGGATGATCGAACACCTTGGTCATCTCCGAGGTGAAAACCGTAATGTTGCAGCAGATAGGAGTCAGTTCTTCATCGCCCCAAGCTATATAAGCAACTGTTGAGCGATCCGAGGAGAACAAAGGGGGCTGTAGCTCAAAAGCCAAGGAACACTGTGTCAAGAAGCCCTGACATTTACCAGGATGACCATCATACCTCTCAGGAGAAAGTAGGCGAGGTTCCTGGTGGGGGTCGGTAGTCGGGGAGACTGGTTGTGGGGCATCAGAGGGAGGTGACTGGGTAACTTGCGACTGGCTCTGTTGGAATGTCAAAGACTGCAAGGTCTTCAGAATGCCCTGCAGCAGATCTTCATGTCTCTGTACTGTGGCGCCCTGGTTAGCCAAAGTGTGTTGGAGATTATCTAATTCTGCTGGGTTCATGTTGGCTCAGTCTTGCTGTAACAGGATGAGTGAGAAGGACCCAAACGCAGAAGGGACTCTGACAGAATGTAGCACTGAAGGAAGAGGCATTCAAATATACTAAAACAATAAGGCAGAAACACAACAGGCAAAAATGAGGCAAACTGGCTTACTCAAGAGAATCACAGTGGACTGCACAACTGAGAATCTCAAGACAACACAAGACAGGGCAACTTATACAATGACATGAACAGGTGGAGCAACTAGACATAATTAACACAGGGAACCACCGTGTTCAAGAGTAGCAGAACCCATCACACATCACTCCTTCCTCCCCATCTCTGTGTGTCCTGTAGGACCCGTCCGGTGGTTCGGGTCGAGGCGTCTCTGGTGCTGCCTGACCAGATTAACCACCGGGTGGCGCTGTGCCGCGACCAGGGAGCGCCGGCCACCTGCATCAACGTTACCGTCTGCTTCAGCGTCCGGTCCAGACAGTTCAGAGGAGCTATA
>NW_027284002.1:0-10000 GCF_046629955.1 Centroberyx affinis | reverse complement strand
AGCAGTTATTGATCCAGGATCCATAGTGTCTTATTAATCTAGTTATTATAGCAGTTATCGATCCAGGATCCATAGTGTCTTATTAATCTAGTTATTATAGCAGTTATTGATCCAGGATCCATAGTGTCTTATTAATCTAGTTATTGTTGCAGTTATTGATCCAGGATCAATAGTACCCATCAGTACCCTGGTTGTTTTGTTGTTAGGAAGCAGCAGTATTTTGCTCTGGGATCTGGAAGAACGATCCTGCTGAACTCAACGCTGCTGAACGCCGGAGACGACGCCTTCCTGCCCCGCCTGACACTGTGTTTCCCCGACAACATCCACTACATCAAAGTACTGCATAATGTGAGTTAATACTGCATCAAAGTACTGCGTAATGTGAGTAAATACTGCATCAAAGTACTGCGTAATGTGAGTTAATACTACATCAAAGTACTGCATAATGTGAGTTAATACTGCATCAAAGTACTGCGTAATGTGAGTAAATACTACATCAAAGTACTGCGTAATGTGAGTTAATACTACATCAAAGTACTGCGTAATGTGAGTTAATACTGCATCAAAGTACTGCGTAATGTGAGTAAATACTACATCAAAGTACTGCGTAATGTGAGTTAATACTGCATCAAAGTACTGCGTAATGTGAGTTAATACTGCATCAAAGTACGGCGTAATGTGAGTAAATACTGCATCAAAGTACTGCGTAATGTGAGTAAATACTGCATCAAAGTACTGCGTAATGTGAGTTAATACTGCATCTTACACTGATTTAACAAAACAGTTATCTGCAATTGTGTGTATGTGTGTATGTGTGTATGTGTGTGTGTGTGTGTGTATGTGTGTATGTGTGTGTATATATGTGTGTGTGTGTGTGTGTGTGTGTATGTGTGTGTGTGTGTGTATATATGTGTGTGTGTGTGTGTGTGTGTGTGTGTGTGTATGTGTGTGTGTGTGTGTATATGTGTGTGTGTGTGTGTGTGTGTGTGTATGTGTGCGTATGTGTATGTGTGTGTGTGTGTGTGTATATATGTGTGTGTGTGTGTGTGTGTGTGTGTATATATGTGTGTGTGTGTGTGTGTGTGTATATATGTGTGTGTGTGTGTGTGTGTGTGTGTGTGTGTATGTGTGCGTATGTGTATGTGTGTGTGTGTGTGTATATATGTGTGTGTGTGTGTGTGTGTGTGTGTGTGTGTACAGGAGGACAGTGTGGTGAGTTGTGATGTCACACAGGAGGTCAACAGAACGTCGGTGGGCGTCGACTGCAGCGTCTCCGGCTTCCTTCTACCTGCCCATGCCCAGGTGAGCCTCGGCCAATCACGCGCTGACGTGCTGTAGGCCTCGGCCAATCATCCAGTCAGAACAGAGTCGGTCTGTGATACTGGTGCCAGTAGCTCTGGTCCTGCTGGTCCTGCTGGTCCTGCTGGTCCAGCAGGTCAGCTGTCTGAAAGCAGCTCAGCTGATTGGTTAAAACTCTTTTCAACTGCAAGAAAGGTTTTTTCTAAACTGGTTTGGAATCACTGATGTACTTCCTGTTTCCTGTAGCTGAATGTCAGCTTCCTATTGGACGTCAGCCAGAACACCACGCCCGGTGACATCATCATCTCTGTCAACACCAGTGGGTAAGGACGCACCCCTCCTGTCTGTCATCAGGGTCAAAGTTCACCCATGCAGTATCCTGCGTACATGTGAACAGCTGCTCCAGACCGCTGAGTCAGCATGTTTTACTGCTGGTACTACCGTATTTCCTCTAATATTGGCCCGGGCCTTTATTCCCCTCAGCTGCAGAGGGTCCCAGGCCTTTATTGGAAGCAGGCTTATATTAGAGACAAGCCTTTATTTCTAATTCCCTCTGTTTGATAAGTATATTTGCTCATATTTTAGTACGAAGCCTCCTTGTTTTCTGATCTGCTTCAGTTGGGGTTCGTTAGGTAGCCGGCCATTATCGGAGACCCGGCTTTTAATTGACTACCGGCCACTATTAGAGGAAATACGGTAACTCAGATTCAGCCTGTCAGCATGTCAGTCTGCTATAGTGAGGACGTCTTTTCAAAACCAAAGACTGCAAAACACTTCAGAAGGCAGAGTATAAAAGAACAACAAAAGTTCTCAAACACAGATATAAAGGAATAAAGAACAATAGAATAAGAAAAGAAAGTAAAATCAGTGCAAGGCCAGGATAACAAGATTAAAGGTTCAGACTGAGGCTGCAGGTCTGACAGAGAGGGGAAGACTAGTAGCTGGTCTGAGGACCTGAGCAGAGTCCAGTGCAGTTAAAAGATCACTAATGTAGCTTGGAGCAAATCCATTTGATACCTTGTACCTGATTAAAACAATCTTAAAATGAATTCTGTATTTGATAGGTGCAGAGAGGCCGGTCTGGAGTGATATGGATCTGCATGGGCTTTGTTAGTAACCTTGCAGCTGCATTTTAACTCTTTGTAAACGAGTTCCACTGTTTGATTGAGGCAAGATATTGCAGTAGTGAAGACAGGAGGAGATAAAAGTCTTGGATGAACATGATGAGTTTATTCTTGGTCTGTTATGTAGGACTAGATGTTAATATCCCTTAATTGCACACATGAGACATGCTGCTTAGACTCTGCGGGATGGTCAAGTGAGTGATGCCATCTTCTGGGTTATCAAGTGGGCGCCCTCTTTCCTCGATGTTTCGCTGATAGGCCCATGACACCTCCAGAGGGTTCAGCAGTGAATCCCGGCGTCCCGGGCCTAGATGCCATCTACTCACTTGGGGGCCCAGGTGGAGTCCTTTCTCTTCATCCAGAGCCACTGACTACCCTTTTCAGCAGCTCTGGAGAAGTCTTTGACTGCTTGCCGGTGGGCCTTCCCTCGCACTCCCATCTGCCGGAGTAGCCTTGATGTTGATGTGGCTATAAACCCTCTGCAGCCTACTTCGACCGGTCGGACCTTTGCTTTCCAGCCACGTTGTTGCGCATCGGCCGCATGCTCAGCATATCTCAGCTTCTTGCGCTCGTAGGCCTCCTCCACTGCATCCTCCCAGGGGACTGTAAACTCAATGATGTAAACAAGATGGAGTGAGGCCGACCATAGCACAAGGTCTGGTCTGAGGTTGGTTGACGGATCTCAGCTTGGAAGCAGAGCCTCTGGCCTAAGTCTGCCACCATCTTCCAATCATGTGCCCCGCCTAGCCGCCCGGTGTCTGGTCTTGATGTGGTGAGTCTGGCATGACCCTCACCTTCCCAGACAAATGCTGTCGCCGGCCAGCGGGATGAAGGGGGAGGAAGGGCGTTGACACTCATCCGCCGCCTTTCCAGCACTGCTGCAAGACACCGTAGCACCTGGTTGTGCCGCCAGGTGTATCGGCCTTGAGTGAGGCTGGCCTTGCAGCCCACCAGAATGTGTTTTAGTGTTGCTGGAGTCGGGCAGAGGGAGCATATGGGGTCTTCTCCATACCACTGGCTGAGATTCTTGGGAGATGGCAGGACATCATAGGCTGCCTTGATGGTGAAGCTCGCTCTGAATGTCTCCATTTCCCACAGCTCTTTCCAGGAGATCTTTCTCTTCTCCACTCCCTCCCATCTCATCCATTGCCCTTGCCTTGCCTGAACGACGGCCTTTGCGCACCTTGCTGCCTCCTCCTGCTGACGTATCTCCTGCACCACGAGCCTGCGTCTCTGAGACAGAGTAGCCTTGCTCCAGGCTGGTGTGCTGGCTCCAAGGCCAAGACCACTCCTCCCTTGCTGCACTCGGCCCACAATGTCCTCTGCTAGCATCATCTCCAGTCTTACTTTGGTGCACTTGTACTCCTCTGAGAGACTGGAAATGGGTAGCTCTAGGACTCCTTTGCCGTAGAGCCCTATGCTGCTGAGGCACCTGGGAAGACCAAGCCACTTCCTTGCGTATGAGCTGATCAGTCTCTCCAGCTTTTCCACCTTCAAGATTGGAGCTTCATATAGGGTTAGCGGCCACATGAGGCGTGGAAGGAGCCCAAATTGCATACACCATAGCTTCAGCTTGCCAGGGAGTGTGGTTCTGACGATGCTCTCCAGGCCACTGACGGCATCCTTCCTGAGCTGATCTACTTGCTGTGTCTTTGAGCTGCACCACTGAACTAGGCTCTTCACAGGCTTCTCGGAGACTGTTGGAATCGTCTCTTCGCCAATGTAAAAGCGTTGGTCTGACAGCTTCCCCTTGACGATGGAAATGCTTCTGGACTTGCTCGGCTTGATCTTCATCTGAGCCATCTCGATGTTCACTTGAAGCTTTCTCAACAGCCGTACTTTGGTTGTGGTGAGTGTTGTGAGGTCGTCCATATATGCTCTGACAGGCGGCAGCCTCAGGCCAGGTCTAATGCACTGTCCTCCAACCACCCATCGAGATGCTCTAATTATCACCTCCATGGCCATGGTGAAGGCTAGCAGGGAGATGGTACAGCCGGCCATGATTCCCACCTCCAGACATTGCCACGCTGTGGTGTAGTCTGCTGTTGTCAAGCATAGCTTTACATCCTGGAAGTAGGCCTTGACAAGGCTTGTGAGGGCCACTGGGACCCTGAAGAAGTCGAAAGCAGTCCTTGCAATATTTCTATGTTGGAAGAAGCAGAACTGAACCAGTGACTTGACATGTTTATCAAATTTAAGGTGCAGGTCGAAAATGAGTCACAAAGTTTTTGATGCTGTCTAAACATTAGAAGACAGAGGACCAAGGCACTGACTGGTAGAGCTGGTTTTGTTTTGTTTAGTTTTTTCTGTTCTGTCTGTATTTAAATGCAGGAAATTGTCATCAGTCCTTTATGGAGACCAGCCAATCATGCAGAGAGTTTAGTCTGGAGAGATCAGCTTGACAGACACATAGAGCTGAGTGTCATCTGCATAGCAGGAGAGCCTGGACAGTAATGTTCTGCCTGAAGCTTCCACAGTGTTTTGTGTTGCTGAGCGTCTCTCTGCTGCTGCCTTCCTGTGCTGTTAGCTGCTGCTGTCTGTTGCTGTCTGTTCTGTCTGTTGCTGTCTGTTCTGTCTGTTGCTGCCTGTTGCGGTCTGTTGCTGTCTGTTGCTGCCTGTTGCTGTCTGTTGCTGTCTGTTGCTGTCTGTTGCGGTCTGTTGCTGTCTGTTGCTGTCTGTTGCGGTCTGTTGCTGTCTGTTGCCGTCTGTTGCTGCCTGTTGCTGTCTGTTGCCGTCTGTTGCTGTCTGTTGCTGTCTGTTGCTGTCTGTTGCGGTCTGTTGCTGTCTGTTGCTGTCTGTTGCTGTCTGTTGTCCTTGAGGAACTGGACAGACTGACGCTCTTTTGTTACCTCTGCCAAGGATGTTATGTTTTCGGTGCCGTTTGTTTGTTTGTTTGTTTGTTTGTTTGTCTGTTAGCGGGATTACGGAAAAACTACTGGCCTGATTTTCATGAAACTTGGTGGAAGGGTGCAGCATGGGCCAAGGAAGAACCCATTACATTTTGGAGCGGATCCGGATCCCACTCAGGAACAAGCAATAATAGCAGGAACCTTGGCGAGTGCCTTTCTAGTTCAACCTGAAACTCTTAACAACATTCAGCTTCCAGTGTTCAGCTGGAGAACAAGAACCAGACAGCAGAGACACAGCGCCTCCTGGTGGAGCATGGCAGTCTATCAGTAGTGATAATAATAATAATAATAATAATAATAATGACAATAATGTCCTCTCCCCTCTCCTCCTCTCTCCTCTCCTCTCTCCTCCCCTCCTCCTCTCTCCTCCTCTCCTGTCCTCCTCTCTCCTTCTCTCCTCCTCAGTGATAACTATGAGAAGGAGGAGTATCTCCATGACAACACCATCAGTCTGTTTCTTCCTCTCAGATATGGAGTTGATGTCAACATCCATGGGTGAGACAGCATGTATTGCTACATGCCAATTCAAATCAATAGCTATTGTTGCTAACAGTTTATCTTACAGCTACGTGTTCCCATTGATTTAATTGTGAAATACTAACAGGCCGTCTGTCTGTCTGTCTGTCTGTCTGTCTGTCTGTCTCTCTGCCTGTCTACCTGTCTGTCTGTCTGTCTGTCTGTCTGTCTGTCTGTAGTTTTGTGACTCCCACATCCTTTGTGTTTGGTGATGAAGACTCCACTCCAGTCGACTGCTACACTGAGAGATTCAACTACACTTATAAGGTAAAAATATTAACACTGTAATATTAATAATAATAAAGGTTAATAATACTAGTTAGCTAGACTGTTGAATTACACAGAAAACCTAATATAATCTACTGTAATCTGACCTAAATTGATCTAATCTGATTGAACCTTTTATTTTTTTTACATGAAAAATGTAATCTAATCTAATTTTTTATGTCACATAATCCATTCTGACCTAATCTGATATAATCTGACATCATCTCATCTCATCTCATCTCATCATATTGTTCAGTACTGATTACTGTCAAGTATTAATAGTAGAAATGTTTTTCTCTGAAATAATTTTCAAAAGCTGTTTTGGTTTTAATCATAATGAAGTCTAATAAAAAACAAAACAAATAAATTAATGAATAATTAATTCTGTCTGTCTGTCTGTCTGTCTGTCTGTCTGTCTGTCTGTCTGTCTCTCTGTCTGTCTCTCTCTCTCTCTCTCTCTCTCTCTCTCTCTCTCTCTCTCTCTGTCTGCCTGTCTCTCCACCTGTCTGTCTTTCTGTCTGTCTGTCTGTCTCTCCACCTGTCTGTCTGTCTGTCTGTCTGTCTGTCTGCCTGCCTGCCTGTCTGTCTGTCTCTCCACCTGCCTGTCTGTCTGTCTGTCTGTCTGTCTCTCCACCTGTCTGTCTGTCTCTCCACCTGCCTGTCTGTCTGCCTGTCTGTCTGTCTGTCTGTCTCTCCACCTGTCTGCCTGTCTGTCTGTCTGTCTGTCTGTCTCTCTGCCTGTCTGTCTTTCTCTCCACCTGTCTGTCTGTCTGTCTGTCTGTCTCTCCACCTGTCTGTCTGTCTCTCCACCTGTCTGTCTGTCTCTTCACCTGTCTGTCTGTCTGTCTGTCTGTCTGTCTGTCTCTCCACCTGTCTGTCTGTCTCTCCACCTGTCTGTCTCTCCACCTGCCTGTCTGTCTGTCTGTCTCTCCACCTGTCTGTCTGTCTCTCCACCTGTCTGTCTGTCTCTCCACCTGCCTGTCTGTCTGTCTGCCTGTCTGTCTGCCTGTCTCTCCACCTGCCTGTCTCTCTGTCTGTCTGTCTGTCTGTCTGTCTGTCTGTCTGTCTCTCCACCTGTATGTCTGTCTGCCTGTCTGTCTCTCCACCTGTCTGTCTGTCTCTCCACCTGTCTGTGTGTCTCTCCACCTGTCTGTCTGTCTCTCCACCTGTCTGTCTCTCCACCTGTCTGTCTGTCTCTCCACCTGTCTGTCTGTCTCTCCACCTGCCTGTCTGTCTGCCTGTCTCTCCACCTGCCTGTCTCTCTGTCTGTCTGCCTGTCTGTCTGTCTGTCTGTCTGTCTCTCCACCTGCCTGTCTCTCTGTCTGTCTGCCTGTCTGTCTGTCTGTCTGTCTGTCTCTCCACCTGTCTGTCTGTCTCTCCACCTGTCTGTCTGTCTCTTCACCTGTCTGTCTGTCTGTCTGTCTGTCTGTCTCTCCACCTGTCTGTCTGTCTCTCCGCCTGTCTATCTGTCTCTCCACCTGCCTGTCTGTCTGTCTGCCTGTCTGTCTGCCTGTCTCTCCACCTGCCTGCCTGTCTGTCTGTCTGTCTGTCTGTCTGTCTCTCCACCTGTCTGTCTGTCTGCCTGTCTGTCTCTCCACCTGTCTGTCTGTCTCTCCACCTGTCTGTCTGTCTCTTCACCTGTCTGTCTCTCCGCCTGTCTGTCTGTCTCTCCACCTGTCTGTCTGTCTCTCCACCTGTCTGTCTCTCCACCTGTCTGTCTGTCTGTAGGTATTAAACTCTGGTCCCAGCAGGTCAGTGGACACTGTGGTAGAGATCGACCTGCCGAAGATTCTCACACCGTACGAACACAGACTGCTGCAGCTGGCTGACTGGCAGGTACACAAGTAGTGGTAGTAACAGTAGTACCAATAGTAGTAGTAGTAGTAGTAGTAGTACTAATTGTAGTTGTTGTACTAATAGCAGTTGTAGTAGTAGTAGTTGTAGTAACAGTAGTAGTAGTACTAATAGCGGTAGTAGTAGTAGTAAAAGTAATAGTAGTACTAATAGTAGTAGTAGTAGTAGTAGTACTAATAGTAGTAGTAATAGTAGTAGTAGTAGTAGTAGTAGTAGTAGTACTAATAGTAGTAATAGTAGTAATAGTAGTAGTAGTAGTAATGGTAGTAATAGTAGTAATAGTAGTAATAGTAGTAGTAGTAGTAATAGTAGTAATAGTAGTAGTAGTAGTAATGGTAGTAGTAGTAGTAGTAATAGTAGTAGTAGTAACAGTAGTAATGGTAGTAATAGTAGTAATAGTAGTAATAGTAGTAGTAGTAATGGTAGTAATAGTAGTAGTAGTAGTAATAGTAGTAGTAGTAATGGTAGTAATAGTAGTAGTAGTAGTAATAGTAGTAGTAGTAGTAATGGTAGTAATAGTAGTAGTAGTAGTAATAGTAGTAGTAGTAGTAGTAGTAATAGTAGTAATGGTAGTAATAGTAGTAATAGTAGTAGTAGTAGTAATGGTAGTAATAGTAGTAGTAGTAGTAGTAATAGTAGTAATGGTAGTAATAGTAGTAATAGTAGTAGTAGTAGTAATAGTAGTAATGGTAGTAATAGTAGTAATAGTAGTAGTAGTAGTAGTAGTAGTAGTAGTAATGGTAGTAATAGTAGTAGTAGTAGTAGTAATAGTAGTAGTAGTAGTAGTAATAGTAGTAATGGTAGTAATAGTAGTAATAGTAGTAGTAGTAGTAGTAATAGTAGTAATGGTAGTAATAGTAGTAATAGTAGTAGTAGTAGTAGTAGTAGTAGTAATGGTAGTAATAGTAGTAGTAGTAGTAGTAATTGTAGTAGTAGTAGTAGTAATAGTAGTAATGGTAGTAATAGTAGTAATAGTAGTAGTAGTAGTAATAATAGTAGTAATGGTAGTAATAGTAGTAATAGTAGTAGTAGTAGTAGTAATAGTAGTAATGGTAGTAATAGTAGTAATAGTAGTAGTAGTAGTAGTAGTAGTTATCTGTCAGTTGACAAACCAAATCACGAATCATCAGCATTAAACGATATTCAATTTTAATGTTTCAATACTCATCACACTCTCTCTGCCTGTCTCTCTCTGCCTGTCTCTCTGCCTGTCTGTCTGCCTGTCTCTCTCTGCCTCTCTGTCTCTCTCTGCCTGTCTGTCTGCCTGTCTCTCTCTCTCTCTCTCTCTCTCTGCCTGTCTCTCTGCCTGTCTGTCTGCCTGTGTCTCTCTGTCTCTCTCTCTCTCTCTCTCTCTCTCTGTCTCTGCCTGTCTGTCTGCCTGTCTGTCTGCTTGTCTGTCTCTTTCTCTCTCTCTCTGTCTCTCTGCCTGTCTGTCTGCCTGTCTGTCTGCCTGTCTGTCTCTCCAGTCGTCTCAGGGTGTGTGTTCTGTCAGTGACAGCAGTGTGTCAGTACTGGAGGACTGTGATGTTCCCACAGCTTCATTCATCAAACAGCTCGTCTTCTTCTTCTCCTCCACCTCCACCCGCAGGATGGTACACACACACAAACGCACACACAGACACACACACACACACACACAAACACACACACACACACACACACACACACACACACAAACATACACACACACACACACACACACACACACACACAGGAATGCACACACACACACAACAAGCACACAGAAACATCTATGCACATATAAACACCTCTCTTTAGAGTTTAGGAAATGCTGACCGTGTGTGTGTGTGTGTGTGTGTGTGTGTGTGTGTGTGTGTGTGTGTGTGTGTGTGTGTGTGTAGTTCTGTAGCCATGGTGACCAGCTGTGTGAGCGGTTGGTGTGTCGTCTTGGTAACCTGGAGTCGGGGAGAGAAGCCACCGTTCAGCTGGAGATCAAACTGAATCCTACTGTACTGCTGCAGGCTCCGGTACACACACACAGACACACACACACACACACACACACATACA
>NW_027284001.1:22500-47864 GCF_046629955.1 Centroberyx affinis | reverse complement strand
CAAGTCTTTCTCAGAATTGTCACAGTGAGTGTCTGTGGAGTGATGGACAGCAAAGGCGAAGCAATGTGTGTTAGTGTGTGGATCAACTTTTGTGAGCGTGTGTGTGTCAGACAGCCATTGAAGGTGTTGATTGGGAATGTGTGTGTGTGTGTGTTTGTGTATCTGGTGTTTTCTCTCCATCCCCGCGGCATTCATCATTCACCTCCTTCTCTCTCTCTCTCTCTCTCTCTCTCTCTCTCTCTCTCTCTCTCTCTCTCTCTCCCCGTCAGTCAACCATGTTGTCAGTCTTTCCTCGACTTTGGTGTCAACTTAACCCGTTAAGTGATGAGAACATAGACACCAAAATCATCCAAATGTCCCTGGTAGATCATTGGCTCTGGTGGTACATGCTAACACTTTAGCATACACTATGTTGAGTGATATAGGCTCCATGCTAACACTTTAGCATACACTATTTTGTGTATGCTAAATAACACTTAATGTTTTTATATGTTTTTAATGTTTTGAGACATGTTTCAACATGTTTCAACATATAAAAAATAAGCACTTTATGAGACATTAGTCCAATGTCAAACCATAGTTTCTTACTCATGAAGTAAGAAACTGTTTTAATCTTGACTTCTGCCACTTTCTTCATTACCAGCTTAATCTCACCAAGAGAGACCAACTCCTCTAAATCATTATCAGTTTAAACTCACCCAGAGAGACCAGCTCTTCAACTTGAAATCATTTTGCAGCAGTTTCCAGGAAGAGGTACCAGAATAGATAGAGACATTTTTGCCTAATTCAGGTCTGACAGATATCAAATTCAGGTCCTGAGAACGTAAACCGTAATTTGCACCAGGTTTTTTTCAGGGATATAAAAGCACAAATAATTAGAACGCAGACCCAGAATGACCTTGTAGATAAAAAAATGAACCAACGGCTGATCCCCTCATTGACTTCTGCTTCTAACTTTTGATAAGGGAAAATGGAGGCAGGTGGAGGTGGAGGGATGTTTGTTTGAACTGAAGGAGAATGCCAAAGAAGTTACTGAACCTTCATCTTCACCTTCATCACTTGACTTGACGGCAGGATTTAGAGCCAGGAGGACTCATTCACAAGTATTGTCAAGAATACAGAGCGAAAACAGAATACCTCATTTTCCCCTCTTGCCTTCCCGAAAGAAAATATTTGCCTTGTTACAGAATTGAAGCTGGGTAACTCTTGATTAAATACAAATACGAAAGGGCTACTGAAAAATTGAGGCCACCGAAAGTTAGCCACGAAACGGAAAAAGTAGTTCCACACACTTGAGGGCTACATTAACATTTTACAAGTGTTCTACATGCTGAAGATTAGAGGAGAAACAGAGAGCGAGAGACAAAAAGTGTGTGTGTGTGTGTGTTATGGCAGTCATTAGTGGGAGGGGCCCCCCGCTGCTCCAAGTGTCATCTCCCAGCAGTGGAGAAAGGAGAAACGAGGACAGGCGAGGAAGGAGGGAGGAGATGAGGAAAAAGGGGGAGAAGGAGAGGGAAAAATATGGCGTGAACAAGAGGCGGTATGAATTATGGTGTGTGCGTGCACATGCTAATGAATCGCCATCGAATGAATGTGTTTTGTACTAACGATTAGTCATAATTAGTAACCAAGAATATGTGTGTGTGCGCATGTCTCACACTGAGTCTTAAACAGTATGTTAGCCCTGAATCTGAGTTCTCTGTTGCTCTTGGGTGAGTATGGCAGATCTGATTGTGCATCATAGACTGGCTTGTGGCTTTATAGCGCCTCCATTTGCTGTAAATTATGTGCTGTGCCCTTAATATACTCTGATCAATGTGGATTTGTCTTCAACCCCTAGCCCCGCTGCATTGTAGGTAATAATGTCCTAACATGAGGCACTGCCTGTCTGTGCAGCTTGTCGTGGAACATTGCTGGTTCATGTAGTCCATCATTTGTCGTCATACTACACACTGTTTGGTCCTAACCTCCGTTGGATACAGTTGGCACTGGAAAATGTAATGAACATGTCATGTTTCTGAGGTCTATTACTGTTCTGGCCTTCAGCTTCTCCATCACTACTAGCTCGGTTTCCATCCAAGGGTTTTCTGTGACTGCTGATATTTCAAAATAAAAGCCTGAACAGAAATGGCAAATTTCCATAACATATCCTGAATGTCGGGACAAAGTTTTCACGATATGAAGACGACACTCTCCTTTTCGTCAGTACAGAAGTTATGTGACAGATGACGATGGAGACACATTTGAATAAATAATAGCCCTTCCTTCCTTCTCTCCTCTCCTCTTTTCTCCTCTCCTTTCCTTTCCCCCCTCTTGCTCCTCTCCTCCTTATTTCCCTCTCCCTTCCTTCCTTTCTTCCTTCCTTGTTTTCTTCCTTTTTTTCCTCTCTTCTCCTCTCCATTCCTCCTCTCTCCTGTCTTCTCCTCTCCTTTCTTTCCCCCTCTTATTTTCTTTCCTTCCTTTTCTTCTCTCCTCTTCTGCCTTCTCCTCTGTTCTCCTCTCTACTAACCTCCTCTCCTTTTTCTCACATTCCTCCATCACGGTTGTATGAACATTAATTGGTACATTTGAATATTGCCAAGTTCCTTTACTATTGCAATTTCACTGTTTTCTGATTTATTTTTTATTTTTTGTTCATCTGTCCATCGCCACTGATCTGATTTTGATGATACTTGGGGAAATGATGCATCTCACCACTGCATCTGCAAAACAAGATGATATATTTGTCTAAGGATTGGCCCAGAGAGGGACTGCATCATTCTTGGGGGAAGACAAGTTTATTGTTGCCAAGTGTTTTTTTTGCAACATTTGAAAAGCTCTCCCAAAATGTAAGAGTTGGATGGAAACACAGCTACTGTTGCTGGCTAATGCTGCCAAGAGCACTTTACTCTTATTGGCTGATAAACATGGATGAAAAATTCCAGTCCTCTAAGTCGCATTTTCCAAACCTCCAAGGCCCGGTTTGAATAGTGTAGGCCCTTGGAGTGGAGTCCAACTCGGTTCCAACTCCTCTTGATTGCTGGATGATGTAGTTCTGGTACTGGTGTGTGGTCCTAACGTGGTGTTACGTCATCTTCCTTCCCTCCAGTCTGCACGGTGCGCTGTCAGAAGTTCCTGATCTCGCGGGTCGGGGAGGACTGGATCTTCCTCATCCTGCTGGGACTCCTCATGGCTCTGGTCAGCTGGGTGGTGGACTTCTGCATCGCCATCTGCCTACAAGGTGAGGCGTGGACGGAGGGGGAGGGAGGAGGGAGGAGGGAGAAGGGTGGGAGAAAGAGCCAGAGGGCAGGAAGGAGAGAGGGATGGATGGATCGTGGACAGAAAGGTGGAGAGGAGGAAGGAAAGCGGGCCAGAAAAATGGAAGGGAGGGAGGAGGGCTAGGGGGATAGACAGAAGGCTGGAGGGGAAGTCTGGATGGAGGAGGAGGGAAGGAAGGAGGGTTGGATGGAAGGATAGAAAGAGGCATGAGGGAGGGTGGGGAAGAAGGAGTGATAATGGATCGAACAATGGAGGGGAAGAAGAAGGGACTGGGAGAGGGAGGGATCGATAGAGGGATGGCTAGAACGATGGAGCGATGGATGGAGGGCAGTTTATGGCCTCAATCATTTTGGTTTTGGACAGCCATCTGCCCACCAGGTGAAGGATAGAGACTGAAAACGAAGATAGGAAAAAAACAGAGAGGTTTATCTCCAAGTCAACTCTTCTTCCCAGGAAAAGGAAGGTAGATGACTGAAGAAAGTGATGAGAGCTGATCTGAAGCCTCATGGGACCGGCTCTAATTCAAATGGATGTCTCATACTGTGTGTGTGTGTGTGTGTGTGTGTGTGTGTGTGTGTGTGTGTGTGTGTGTGTGTGTGTGTGTCAAGGAGAAGCTAACCTAGTCTTGTCTGTTCCAGCTACGCTGTACAGTTCTTTTAATTGGATACAGAAAATGACTAACCACCTGTCCTGAGATCACACACATACACATACACACACACACACACACACACACACACACACACACACACACACACGTTCCTCTTATTAAATGGTTTATATGACAGCTCTCCTGTATGCAGCTAAAGATGACACTAAGCCAACACTCAAGATAATCACACCAACCACACAGGCTTGTGTGTATGTGTGTGTGTATGTGTGTGTGTGTGTGTGTGCACAATTCACTGTGATTTGTCTTCATGACATGTTCGCTGCATATGTCTGTGCATTTATCTTGTGCAAGGAGTGTGAACAGGTTGTTGGCGTGTGTGTGTGTGTGTGGTGTGTATATACTTGCTAGTATGTGTATGTACATGCATACACCCTTTCTTACTGTGTTTATTTTGTGTGTGTATGTGTGTCTCTGCGTGCCTCTGGATATGTTTGCTTTGGCTGTGTGTGTGTGTGTGTGTGTGTGTCCACAGCGCAGAAGTGGATGTACGGTGGTCTGGACAGTAATGTGTTCCTGCAGTATCTGGCTTGGGTCACCTACCCTGTAGTCCTCATCACCTTCTCTGCCGGCTTCACTCAGATCCTCGCCCCGCAGGCCGTCGGTACGACACACACAAACACACACACACACACACACACACACACACACAAGAACATATACACAGAGAACACAGACAAAAAACAAACAAATACATGCACACAAATGAAGGCACAGAAAAAAAGACTGTACACTACTTGCACTGCATGATACTACATTATGCTGTGTATATTAGATACACACACACACATTCAGAATGCAAGACACATGCATGCACACATACAAACATATACACACACAAGCCTGAGGCAAAACACACACGCATACACTAATGAAGGTGCAGAAGGCAGAAAAAGGCTGACAGCATGATAGATAGCATGACTTCATACTTACACACACAGATACACACTCACAATACAAGATGCATGCATGCACAGTAAAGTAACACACACACACACACACACACACACACACACACACACACACAGACTATAGGCAACACGTACACACTAATGGAGGTGCACAAATACTATTAACAAACACACACACACCCCGGAGACAAAATGTATACCTTATGCATGTGTTCATGTATGCATGTAAATGGTGTACACCATAGATACACGGATTTGCTCTCTTTCTCTCTCTCTCTCTCTCTCTCTCTCTCTCTCTCGCTCACTCACTCACTCACTCACACACACACACACACACGTACGCACACACACTCACACTCATATACATAAAAAGTCTTGCTATAGCTACACAAGACCAAAGAAAATCACTTGCAGTAAAGATGAAACTAATTATCCCAGTTGGGAAACTGCAACATTACAGCAGCAAATGTTCCAATTTTAAACAAAACACAACCATCAATTATACTACAACGTGTTAAGTAGAAATATATGAATGAAAAAAAAAAAAAGGAATAAAAAATGAACCACAGCATTATGAGGGTATGCAAAATAACAGCAGCGGAACAAACTGAAACAAAGAAAAAAATGAATGAAATGTGTATGGTAGGAAAATATAAGTATGAAACAAGTGAAATATGAGAAAATAAAATAAGTTCTGTACAATATATAACAAATTAGAAGTAGAGTGTGAGAAAAACAAATATGTGACTTTACAGCATATAATTACAGGATGTGCAAAATATGCATCATATTTGCATTACCAACTCTACAGAAGGTCTTATATATATACAGAAAGTGTCTAGGCATGCAGACCTGTACTGTAAAAACTATTTACGTCACCAAGTACATTCAATTTATACATGTAGACACATGTACAGAATATGCAGATTTGTATTATGTGCATTACTAGCTGTTCACCTCTACCTGAATAAAGCAAAATTAATCCCTAATTCACACTTTTGTGAACCGAACCTGCACTGATTTTTTCATTATTATACTATTTCATAACATTTTCTAGTTCATTTTTACTCTTGTTTATTCATATTTAGTGTTTTGAATTTTGTGATAATCATTAATTTACACTCTGACTCATGAAGATTGAACCTTAACCGAGGGAAACCGCAAATAGTGGGGACCAAAACTCACTCCAATCATGTGATATTTTAGACCAATTGCAGACTATCTAATAATAGTTTGGCCAACAAGCCTGTTAATTGCCTTCAGTGTCACTCTCCCTTTCCCTCTCACTGTCCACCCTGCTTATTCACATGTGTGTGTGAGGCAGCGGCAGACTGGGACACGGTGTGTTTCAGTAAAATTACAGTTCACTTTAACCGGTGTGCTCCATGCAGGTTCGGGTATTCCAGAGATGAAGACCATTCTGCGCGGAGTGGTGCTGAAGGAATACCTCACCTTCAAAACTTTTGTGGCCAAAGTCATCGGCCTCACCTGCGCTCTGGGCAGCGGCATGCCCCTGGGCAAGGAGGTAACGCACACACACACACACACACACACACACACACACAGACGAAAGAATCACCTCTGTGTGTTCTTACATTCCTTTGTGCCCGCATGTGTGCATGTGTTCTTGCATGACACCACTCTATGGGGAGATAGTGTACTATACTAGGAGAACATGTGACTCACACCACAGCTCAGCACCGCACCGCACGGTACAGGCTGACAACCCTTCAAATCAATCAGTCAATCAATGTGATTCAGAAGACAAGGGGGCTCAGGCAGCAACAGAGAGAGAGACACAGGGCCACACGTGCACATCCAGCACAACTGTGTCCTACAAAAAACACCTTCTAGGAATCACACACACACACACACACACACACACTGCGCGTCACGTGTGTCCTCACAGCCTTCACATGGCACTCGGCCCTCTCCTGCTGGTACTCAAAGACTGATAGAAAGGGAAAGACAAGCCGCTGGAAGGAGGCTGAGGAAAGACTTCAAAGAGCTGAAATTAGTCAATTACCCTGCTGTGTGTGTGTGTGTGTGTGTGTGTGTGTGTGTGTGTGTGTGTGTGTGTGTGTGTGTGTGTGTGTGCGCACGTGTGTGTGTCCCTTGCTTCTACGACATATGCTGATAGACTTCTATCTGATTTTCACTGGCTTTGTGAGGCAGGCGACGTTTTCTACTTTGCCTCTATATTCAGTTTGTGTCTGCGCTGCCAGCACAACTCCAGTGCCGTCTGTCCTAGGTGCAATGAATTATGGTCATTGTAGTTTACTAACACGGCTTCAGAGAAATACAGCGACCTGGTGACCAAGCTGGCACCAGGTTTGAATGGCAGCTTAGTGCATTATAGCTGATCCCCAGTCTGATCACCGATTTGAAATGATTCATTTTGTTCAGATTTTCTACGAAGAACAGCACATTGTGTAAAAGTGCGCAGCATAAATAGTAAAATTCTAATATAGCACTGTGTTTAACAGATTGTTCTAATATATGATCATAGGCTGTGAAATTCAAAACCGATATTGGCTTTTTTATTAAAAATTGTACTGGCCAGTCTGTTTCATCCTCCTGTGATATGATGAATATGATGCAGTTTGATTAACCTGAACTGATTATAATGCAATATTTTGATCAGATTCCACAGCAAGTAAGCGTGAATATGTCTAGTTTTACTGTTCTATGGATTAAATGCTGTTTCGGTAGCTTGTTCACCCTGTAAAGAATAAAAGAAGCATGAAATTGGTCAAATAGCAGCTTTAATCCAAAAATATCAGCATGGGCCTTCAAAAACCCAACATCGGTCAAATCCTAGTTAAGGAAACCCTGGTGTGTGATTGTGAGACTGACCGGGCTATCAAGCCAAGTTAACAGTGGATCCTGACTAGTTGCTGTGTGTTCCAGATATTAAGATATTTACCATCGTCTGTAATCATAGAGAAGTGGCATGCTGCGATACAGGAACTACAGAGAAATATAATCTCCCTCAGCTCTCTCCCTCCCTCATTCAGATTTGCGCTCCCTACATCCCTGCAGCGTGAATTACAAATGATTTACAAATGGCACGCGGCGGCTGATATGCTCGGGTTCAGGTCGAGAGCGATGAGTGTGAAATCTGGGGGGAAAAGTAGAAGGAAGGAAGGAAGGAAGGAAGGAAGGAAGGGTGGAACAAAATTGACTGGAGAGTTTCTCTAAACCCAATGGGACGGAGGGGAGTGTTGGATTGGAGAGTAATTTCTATCATCTTGAATTTTTGATGGCAGTTTGGGGAGCCCCAAACTAGCTATGCAGCTGTTGTTTATATCCTGTGGACTAGTGTGAGGGCGTGCTTGTGTGTGTGTGTGTGTGTGTGTGTGTGTGTGTGTGATGAAGTGTAGATCAGTGTTTCCCAGTGTCTTTTAGCCGAAACAATTTCAGTAAGTAAGGCATCCCCCAGAAGACTACCTTGCCTGGAGACATACTCACACTCACACACACTCTTGCGCTCTCTCTTTCACACTCACACATATACACACGCTCTCACACACACACACACACACACACACACACACATGCCACAGGCCCTTTTGGTTGTGTACTACCGCATTAGCGTCTACAGTTTTGGATTCTGTGCAAGCTTCTCGCCTCCCTTCAACTTCAGCATCACTTTTCTAATGCTCTCACTTTTAATCCTTTTAGTTCCACTTTGAACGCCGTCTTCTGAATTTCAATATGCGCAGCAGACTTTTTTTTATTGTGGAAATGTGCTATGTTATATGATGGAAAAGAAATAGGAGCGTGCGAATGTTAAAGATGGCACCGATTTGATATATTTTCTTTCCTTCCTGTCAGGGTCCGTTTGTACACATCGCCAGTCTGTGCGCCGCTCTCCTCAGCAAGTTCATGTCCCTGTTTGGAGGAATCTATGAAGTAAGTCTCTCTGTCCATGTCTCTCTCTCTCACACTTTCTCTTTCTCGCTTCCTTTCTGTGCTTTATCGGCATGAAGCATCAGGATAAAACCTCAACATTTTTAGATTTTTGCACAGTGCCTCAGAAACTATCTCAGCCGTTCTCCCCTCCCGTCTCCTTCACCTCCGATCTCACTCGGGACTCGGGGTACAAACGGCAGACGTGGCGCTGATAACATCGGCTTTTTAGAAAGCTGCGGTCCAACCCTGTCTTATCCCTCTCTCCTTTTCCCTTCACCCTCTCCCTCCACCCTCCACTTACTTTAAAGGAATACACCAAGTTTTAGGGGGGAAAGTCCCGTTGGTCAAGTTACCAGTGAGAACATATAGACACCAAAATCATCCATGTGTCCCCGGTGGATCATTTGCTCTGGTGCTCCATGCTAACACTTTAGCAAATCAAACCGCAGTGGCTGAATACATGGTACACTCACCTGAAATAGTTCCAAAAATAAACCTGGCTACATCAGTTATATTGAGTTAATAATATTTTTAATACGTATTTATTTACAGGCTGCTTAATTGAACTTGAGATTTCACTTCTCTTACTTTAGATAATGCTAGGCTGCTATAACTCAACATAATGTATGCTAAAGTGTTAGCTAGGGCTGCAACTAACGATTATTTTCATTGCCGATTAATCTGTCGATTATTTTCTCGATTAATCGATTAGTTGTTTGGTCTATAAAATGTCAGAAAATGGTGAAAAATGTGGATCAGTGTTTCCCAAAGCCCAAGATGACGTCCTCAAATGTCTTGTTTTGTCCACAACCCAAAGATATTCAGTTTACTGTCATAGAGGAGGAAAGAAACCAGAAAATATTCACATTGAAGAAGCTGGAATCAGAGAATTTTGACTTATTTTTCTTAAAAAATGACTCAAACCGATTAATCGATTATCAAAATAGTTGCCGATTAATTTAATAGTTGACAACTAATCGATTAATCGACTAATCGTTGCAGCTCTAGTGTTAGCATGCCGCCTATTATCACTTAAAATTGTGTGTGCTAAAGTGTTAGCATGGAGCCTACTATCACTCAACATAGTGTATGTTAAAGTATGCTAAACAGGCTAATCTTACCAAGGGGTGTATTCCTTTAAGGACTTCTTTCCCTCCAAAA
The DNA here is from genome assembly GCF_046629955.1 of Centroberyx affinis. Taxonomy (NCBI): domain Eukaryota; kingdom Metazoa; phylum Chordata; class Actinopteri; order Beryciformes; family Berycidae; genus Centroberyx; species Centroberyx affinis. The sequence continues at coordinate 37,949 of NW_027284001.1, read as the reverse complement.
CTGTTTTCCTATTCATCATATTTACATTACATTTACATTTTAGACATTTAACTGACTTATCCAGAGTGACTAACAGTGATTACAACAGTAGAACAAGCTGCAATTCGTAGATCACCAAAAATTACATTACAATGCTAGGAAAAGAAATGGAATAAGAGCTAAGGAGAGAGATAAAAGGGAGTTTTTCATTTTTGTATATTAAGTAGAGTGGGTAGAGAAGGGAAAATCATTCAGTGGCAAGAAGACGCCGTGCCTCGCCATGTAGTTCTGTTGTTTGAGAAGGGCTGGAAGGGGAAAGACAGAGGGAAAGAACAGAAAGAATGAAAAAAAACAGTGACTAACAGCGGATGGAGAGAGGAAGCGGGTGTGTGTGGGGGAGCAAGAACAGAGGGAATAAATGAGGAGGAAGATGAGAGTTGGAAATGTTCTGCAGTAGCGATGCTGTCGGCGGAGGGCTGCAGAGATACAGGCCGGCCTAAAGCTGTAATCTATTTGTTCCTATTTTTCTCTTTCTGTCGCTCTCTCTTTTTATCTATCTGTCTTTCTGTGATCTGTTGATGCTTCGGCTTTGGACTCGCAGAGCAGAGAGAATAGACGACAAGAGATTCAACACTTGACAGAAGGCTTTTTGAATTTTTTTCAGCTTCCCTAGATCTGTCCGTCTATCCGTCTGTCCATCTACCGAGAGAGAGAACAATTGCTTTTTCTTTGTGAGGAAAACTGAGGACAAACTTGTCTATTTTTCTTTTTTCTCTGGGAATAAATCCCTTTTTTTTATCCTGTACAAAGTCAACAACGTGTAGCCCGTTTTATAAATGTTTAATCATTTCTGTTATTTGTCAACAAATTAGATCCTTTTCATCTTCAAAACCGACTTTGCCCGGAGAGGGATGCAGCGATGGAGATAAAAATTTCATAGGGGAAAGGGAGAGGGGGGGGGGGGGGGGGTGAGGACAGAGGCTGAGGGCAGCGAAAGAGGAAGACTCAGTTGAAAGAGAGGAGGCCTCTTCTTCTTCTTCTTCTTCCTCTTCGTCTTCTCCTTCTTCCTCTCTGTCCTTTGGGATTGGAGTCGGGCGGAGGGAGGGAGGAAGAGAAAATCTTTACTCTCATCTCTTCTCTCCTTTCTGAAGATGTGAGCACCTCTCTTGGGGGATGACAGGACGGGCGGAGGGGAGGAGGGGAGGAGGGGAGGGTTTGAAGAGAGTACAGAGGGCAGAGAGACGGACACACTGTTCCTCCTGGTGGTCATGAAACCCGTCTTGAAAGTGTTTGGCAGTGTGTATGGAGGCGTTCTCATCTTGGAATCTGGAAATATCATGAGGGAACAGTGTTTGGACCCTAGGGTGCTCCTGGTCCTGTCAAATGGCCTCATATTCCTTGGCTGTTATATGAAGAGCAATCATAACACCCAATGACTTCCCATGGCTGCCTGTTCCATTGAGTACATGCTCCCCATTGTAAATGAATAGGAAGCCAAGCAAGGAATTGGAATAAAAAATGTGGCGCTACACCTTTTTCTCATGGAGTATTTTTTACAAACAGCAAAATTACCGTCAGAAGAGGAAGGCTCTTGCTAATTCACAAGTTAATCTTGAATGGACGAGTACAGGTGGACAAATGTATGTGGATACATGAATTTTGCAAGATATTTTAACATTCAGATTGTCTTTACTGCTGCAGCAGAAGGCAAAACTTGGGAAAAATGCAACTTTTGTTGCCAGGTTCTGTCTGCAGGCACTTAGAGAGGCTTACTCATACTGAGTTTACTGACTATTAAACAATGAACTAAATGTCTGACAGGTTATATTTTGCAAAAATATTACCAAATGTGATTCCCACTGTAAATCAATAGGAATCCGAGCAAGGAAATGGAATAGCTCAGCCAAACCAGAATTTGGCAGTGCGTCTTTTTCTCCGGAAAGGTTTTGTGAGTCAGAAGAAGAAAACTCTTGGTTATTCACTATATTATCTTAATTGAAAGAGGAGATAAGAAGAACAGGTACATCCATCTGACTAGACTTCTCAGCATCCGGTTTTGTCTTCTCCGGCACAGTAGAAAGTAAAAGTTCAAGTTTTGCTTTTACCATTGTTTTCCTATTGAAAACAATGAACATCTGTGTTGCCATACCAACACAATATGAATGCAGCAGTAGGAGTTTACAGCCCTCCTCACATCTTGTCCCTCTGTCTCCTCCATCCTCATCCCTTTATCCCTCTCACTCTTCTCTTTATCTGTCTGTCAGTCTCACTTTTTCATCCGCCCGCCTGCCTCTTCATCGCTCTCTCCTCTCTCATCATCCTCATCATCATCATTTCCTTGTAGCCCTCTGCCCTCCCTCTAGAGAAGAGGGTGTTGTGCTGCATTTTATGTCATATTAATGCGTAATGCATAATGTGTGTGTGTGTGTGTGTGTGTGAAGTGTCCCTCTGCAGCAGTATCTAGTCCTCTCCAGAGTTTGAAGTACAGTATGCTAATGTAGCCTGTGGGCTCTCAGAGGCAGCTCTTGTTCCAGTGTGCTTTTAGATGCTGATAGAGTACCACACTGTACTGTATGCACGTTTTATAAAAGCAGGATGAGTGCGCACACACACACACACACAGACACACACAGTAGGGATGCACTTATCCGAAAACAGGCCAATACTGGATCAGAAACCATTAAAAAATGTTATTATCAGATCCATTGATGTCAACGGATCCAGCTGAGAACATTGCTGCTAAAACTCTATTTGTGAAACTGTGAAATTGTTAATTGCATTAAACTAGAGTTAATAATGGGATTATCCAGTCGGTGTTTCCCAGCTTGAGCTTTGTGTTTGTAGATGGATAAAAAGAATTGGAAAAAAAGGAGCACAACCTTTAGCTCTGTAGTTATGAAGGAGGAAAATTAGTCTGTATCTGATTGGTACCTGGTGGTGGTAGTCATCCATCCCATCATCCAACACACACACACACACACTGTACAGCAGGCACACACACTCTTACTCGCTGAACTTTGTTTCTTACTGCCATGCTGCTTGAAGGAGCCCAGTCTCGTAGGGGCTAAGGTAAGATAAGGCCTCGGTTTCCCAGCATGCACTATGGCCCCCCCATCTCGCCTAGCTCTGCAATCCACTGCACACACTGCAAAAAAAAAGTTAAACAAGTATAAAACACTTGTTGAACTTTTTTTTTGTTTTTGTTTTTTTTCTAGTATTGAGTCTTAAAAACATATTTTTTTCTGAAGCGAGTGGTGAGATTGTTTCACTTAATTCATATTTCACATGTCAAAGTTTCAGTATGTTCAAACAAGGCAGACCACAACATTACTATCAAGAAAATATCACTTGATTAAAAAGAAAATCCTTGAAACAAGTTGCTTTGCATTGGAAGGCAGTGAAATTATTTCACAGTACTGGCAGAATTCTTCACTTCTTTTAATTAAAATGAGTTTTTAAGACTCAATTTTAGATTAAATAACTTGTACAGATGGACATTTTTTTGCACTGTAAGCTCTATTTAATATTTCCCTCATCATCCCGACATATTACTCTGACTATCTCAGTGTGTGTGTGTCTGTGTGTGTGTGTGTGTGTGTGGCGTTCCACTGCGGCAGTATCTAGTCCTCTCCAGATACAGCATACTAATCACAAGAGTCTATAAGAGCTGGATAAGCACGCACACACACACACACACACACACACACACTAAACTCTCTTTATCACCATACCATGCTGCTTGAAGGAAGGTCTCATAGGAGCCAAGGTAAGATCAGGCATGTCCAAAAACCTTCATTTCCCAGCATGCACCATGGTCTTCTCAGAAACTCAATACCCCACCTCTCCTTTCTCTGCAGCCACACAGCTCACTCTTCTTCATTGGTTCTTTTCCCATCTGCCTCACTGTATGTTACACTACAGCTTGTCTATTGATGAATATTTCATTATTATTCTCATAAGTCAGTTTTATCACCAGTTTAGGGAGCTTGTTGATGTTTTTATTGTATGTTTAATGTCCTAATTTGTAGTCATTTGTGTTTTTATTCTCAATTCAATTCAGTTCAATAACTTTATTGTACCAGATGGGAAATTTGTTGTCTACTGTTTTATGAACCCTTCCATGTGTTGTGTGTTGATTTTGAAGAGTGTGTTAGTTCATTAAAGGCTCTACAAATGCTTCATTGTATGAAACGTAACGTAAAGACCTATTGAGAATCTAACCGTGTGTGTGTGTGTGTGTGTGTGTGTGTGTGTGTGTGTGTGTTGCAGAACGAGTCGAGGAACATCGAGATGCTGGCAGCAGCCTGTGCTGTGGGAGTGGGCTGCTGTTTTGCCGCCCCCATAGGAGGTGAGTCTCCTATGAAAACATACAGTAGTGAAAGTCTATCAGAAAATATACTGGATGTACAGTATTTCATCTATATGTATATTATATAATATACTGTATTATATAACTGTGCATAGAGTAGTGCAATACTGAGCTTCAGGCTGACTTTACAACTCATTTTATGTAGTGTTGAATCTTAAAGAGATTCTTGTTTCTCTTGGCTCTGGCCCAACACACTGTAACAATAAAGACACTCAATGCAGACTGCGGCTTCTTCTACTTCTTCTACTTCTTCTACCTTCTTCTACCTTCTTCTATTAATTCCAAACAAACCGCTGCTGCTGTTGCTTCCATAATCGTAAACCGCATCACTCCCTGTGCAGCACAGGCTTTTTCCCCGGGAAACAGGGGCCGCCTCATAGGTGTTTACAACAGGGAATGTAAAAGCTTTCATTAACTAGCTGTAGGCTGAGTCACTGTTGCGAATCAAGTGACTAAGTCACTATCTTAAAACAAGCAGAGTGATCTCATTTCAAGACATGGCTACAATAAAATTCTTGTAAAAAAACAATAAAACAGACAAAACTGCATACTAAACAAGAAGAATGATCTCATCCCAATGGCAGATTTTTTTCATTCGTTTTCAGGAAAATATGATTTGAAGACTTGAAATGTATGATTTATTATTATTATGTGTGTGTGTTCCAGGTGTGTTGTTCAGTATCGAGGTAACGTCGACGTTCTTTGCGGTGAGGAACTACTGGAGAGGTTTCTTCGCTGCTACCTTCAGTGCCTTCATCTTCAGAGTACTGGCTGTGTGGAACAGAGACGAGGGTAAGGTGGTGTGTGTGTGTGTGTGTGTCTGTGTGTGTCTGTGTGCGTGTGGGCAGGTGCATGCTCAACTGATGCATGTGCCTCTATGAGAGAAAATAGTGAGATGCAACAATTATTTACATAGGAAGTCAAACAATAACATATCATAATAAAATGCTTGACTTACCATTTTTTGACATGGCCCCTGAATGCCACATCTTGACTTGAATTCACGTATCATAGAAAATCTTGATTTCCCTGTGCTCAAGTTACAATTATGATTCAAGACTTATTCATTGTTTTGACAGTAGTTTGCTCTTCTTTCCGTCCTCTCTCCAGAGACCATCACAGCTCTTTTCAAAACCCGCTTCCGCCTCGACTTCCCCTTCGACCTCCAGGAGCTTCCTGCCTTCGCCGTCATTGGGTGAGTGTTCACTGCTGGCGAGTCATCAGCCAATCGTCTTAGCCGCACACACATCGCTCAATGGCTGTGCGTGCTGCCTTCACGTCCCACTGGAAAGACTGTAGATATGAACTTCCCTCTAGTCAAATGTATATTCATTAAAAAAAAAAAAAACACAATAACTACTTCTTGAATTTTTTTGTTTGTGGCTGACAATACACTGTTAGGTTTAGGGCCAAAATACATTTCTGATCTTCTGCTATGTTATGAACCATCCAGACCTCTCAGGTGGTCTGGGACAGGTCTGCTTTCTGTCCCCAGAGTCAAAACTAAACATGGAGAAGCAGTGTTCAGTTTTTATGCTCCACATATCTGGAACAAACTCCTACAAAACTGCAGGTCTGCTGCAACTCTCAGTTCTTTTAAATCAAGGCTGAAGACTTTTCTGTTTGCCGCTGCCTTTTATTAAATCAAATAACTATTAATCTCTCACACTGCACTGTAACTTTTATTCTTGTATTTTACACCTGTCTTATTCTATTTTAGCCTATTTTTTGTTTTTATTCTCTATTTATTTTTCTTGGTCTTTTATATGAATTTTATCCTTTTCATTTCGTCTCGATGCTTTTAATGCTTTATGTAAAGCACTTTGAATTGCCTTGTTGCTGAAATGTGCTATATAAATAAACTTGCCTTGCCTTGCCTTGCCTTGCTATAAAATATGAACTCAACTGTATCACTCACTAAGTACACATGTTAAATGTCAGAAAGCTGATCAGGAGCAACCAAAGTCTACAGAAAACCTCACTCAAAGCATCATGACAGCTTCAAACAAGATGAAACTTGTCAAGTCGCTGCTTTTAACCGTCAAGTCATTCCACAGGATCGTCTTATTCGTTAACGTGACAGGTGGCAGCAATCGCACCTAGGACTGTACAGTTCCAGACTCATGTAAGGTGTAAACTACTCAGGGGCATCGCTTACTGTAGCCTGTGAAGGTGTTAATTCAGGGTATAGCCTGCGTGAGTCACCTGACATAGATCACTTAGCCGGCGACAGTTGCCGGCGCTCTGAGGAAGTCTTATTTTAGCCTGCCTGTGCCTGCGGGCTCCTGCACGGCTGTGAATGGGACCAGAGCCTCCTGGAAGAAAGCTGTTGGAGAGATTAGGAGGTCTCTCTCTCTCTCTCTCTCTCCCTCTCAGATGAAAGTACAGGCCCGTGTCTAACTGTGCGTGGGCTCCCCAGGAGAAGAAAATCCCTCTCTTCTTTTCTTTCTTGTCTTTTCCCTCTTGTCTTCGTCTTTATTTTTTTTTTTTGTCTGGAGGTGTTACACCCACTACTGGATCAGAGCGACTTCCGCATACAGTACGCTAAACACCCACCTCCAGAGAACAAGGCAGCCCGCTTAGCCCCACTTTTACACTTTGCAATTGTGTGCGTATGTGTGTGTGTGTGTGTGTGTGTGTGTCGGCGTAGTTTCCATCCATCCCCTGCCAATTGCTGTCAAGCGGGGAAAGTCGGTCAGTGTCTCAGTGATCTAGGCCAGAGAGAGTTTGTCCTGTGCTACATGCTAGCTAGGACACTTTGAAGAGCAACTTAGACACCATTCTACTTACTGTTGGGCCTTAAGGCTTCAGCAGGGAGGCTCACTGGGACTTTGAAATACAGCCTGCCTCCTGCACCAAAAAACATATGCACACATACATACATGCATTGTATAAAGTATGCATGCATTTATCCATGTGCAAAAAAAAAAACCACATGCACTTCTTTTGCTATACTTGTGAGGACCTTCCATTGACTGTGTCCTCCTATCTTTGTGAGGACGTTTGGTCCTCATAACGCCCAATTCAAACTCGTTGAAACTCCCAAAATCACGTGACAGGTAATCCCGCACTCTGATTGGCTACCGCTCTGAACACTGCAGAAAAGTCCACTTTTTGGAGCGGAGGATTGCGGCTCACATCTGGGTTTTTTCCACTGTTCCGCATCAAAAATGAATTGAATTTTTGTCGCTGTTCCTTAGCTGTTGGTCTGAATTAAGCGTTAGGGATAGAAGTAAGAATAGAAGTACAAGAATACACACAGGCAGTGTTTCCCTAGGCTGCACCACAGGAGCGAGAAAGACTCCCTCATCATCCCCGTTCATCATTTATTTAGAAGTATTTGACGGAATTAATAATGCAGCAAGATAAATTTATAAGCATTAGGTTGTCTGCATAGCCGTCTGAATCTATTCTTTCTCTCCTCTGCCTCTCTCTCTCCTGTTTCTTTCTCTCTCCCTCTCACTGTCATAAAGAGGACTCCCACTGAGCTTTTAAATGCACGCTTATGTAAACCTCTTTTTGTGCTTTGTCTCTTCGACTCCCCCACACATCCCCGTTTGCCTTTTATACTCTCTCTCTTTCTCTCTCTCTCTCTCTCTCTCTCTTAGCCGCCATTACACTCTTTTCTCTTTTCATCTCCACTCTGTTTACCTCCATTCGCTTCCCCCTCCCCCCCCGCTCTCGTACTCCCAACTCCTTTCTCCTCCTCCGCATCCACAGTATATCCTCCTCACGGGGAGTTATCTCTCCTTTTTCTCTTTCTCCTTTCTCCATCCCTCCACTCCCCCATTGTCCATCCCATATTTGATATTTTAATTTGCCTATATTAACATATTGTACTATTTTTTTCCCTTCTGTTTTCTATGTTTATAGCTGTCTGTATGTGTCATCTCTAACATGTATCTGGATTGTATCTAGATCTGATTAAGCTGGATTTACATCTGACATTGGCATGTCTTACCTCACCAAAACACAGCACACAGCACATCACTTACTCTTTTAAAATTTGCGACCTTTAAATCTGACAGTAAACGCCTCGTCTCAGTTGTTCCCCATCCACGACTATTCTGACAATCTATTTTTGATACGTATGTTTCTGTCTGAGCTGCCTGATTTACGTGTGTTTCCTTGATGGATCCCCACACACAAAAGTTTATTTCTGCAGTTAGAACTAATCCACTTCTCTATCTACTCTACTCTTTCTCTCCCTGACTCTCTCTCCAGTATCGCCAGTGGTTTCGGCGGGGCTTTGTTCGTCTACCTGAACCGTCTGATCGTCCAGTTCATCAGGAAACAGAAGGCCATCAACAAGTTCCTCATGAAAAAGTGAGTCTGGCACGCTGATGATGTCATCCACCTGGACCCGCCATTGTAGCCTGTAGCAGGGGTGCTCAAATGTTTTCATGTCAGGGATTCTCAAATTGACAGACATTAGGCCCCTCAGACCCCTTTTTGATAAGATTTAGTCCCAGGGGCCCCATATGGGAAGATATTTGTTGTTGATTTAGTATAGAGTTGTGTAACTGTCTACACTGTATGTGGAGAGATAATAGTGATGAGAGTGAAACCTATGATTAGAATAGTCATTCTGATACATTTTCTGATTAGGATCATTTCTAGTGAATTCAGTTATAGTGAAATTAAACCTTAGAGGTTTTGCAGTTGCATCACAAATCTCCAAGCAGCCACCACTAGCACCATTGGAGGGCCATTGGAGAAAATAATATGAAGAAAAAGAGTGATATCTGAAAAAGATTGTTGGGATAGATTCAGTATTAAAAGGTTTTTTAAGGTAGATTTGTTTCCAAAGAACAGCTTGAAAAAACTACAAAAAAAAGCTACCTGAACAAACAGAGACTACTTTTCAAGTTGGACTGACATCTACTGGTTAAAAAAGTACGCTATTGCAATTGCAATCTGCTATTGGCTGATCTTGGTTGCTATGACAAAACAGGTAGCCTACATCACAGGTGACCAACATCAGCCAATAGCAATTGCAATAGCATGCTTTTAACTAATAGATGTCAGTCCAAGCTGAAAAGTAGTCTCTGTGTTTGGTTTGCCTTCAGCATGCCACTACTAACCACTGCTAACGTTAGCTTATCACACATACGCTAGCTAGTGTGTATCAGATGTGTGTGTGTGTAACAAGACAGGAATGGTTAGCATGCCAGAAACTATGGTTAGCTAGCTAGCTAGCTAACAAACAAGTTGGCATTATCTAAACACAAAATTCATCAGATGTGTCAGTGCTGAAAGGATCTGTCCCCAAAACATCACAGGTATTAATCATGAACAGTGTTGAGAGGGCCAGATCGTAAGTTTAGAAACACAATCGGCTTTTCTTAGCATTCAGATGGTCCTCCAATATGGCTGCCAGAGAGCGTGTGACATCATCTGAAAGCCCTCTAGTCTTCATTTTGCTGGGGACTCCCTGGAACCAAGGACCCTTGGTGGGTCCAGGACTACTTTTTGACAACCACTGGCTTAAAGCACTAAAGACCCCAGTCATTGAAACATACTGTATTGCTGCAGTGTGAAAAACCTTGCATCCAATGTGTTTTTGAATTTTTTCCCAGTGGGGTTTTGCAAGTATTTCATAAGCCCAAGTTTCGTCCCATTTTCCTCAGTAGCCCTCCAGCTGATGCAGTTGGTACAATGTTGGTACAAAATTGGAAATACAAGGCTTTTGCATGATAATGTTGCTATGTAAAATGGCAGTAGTCAGTGGGGAAGCTGACTAATTAGGCTGACATGAGAGTTGGGGATAAAAACATTTTGAGAGTTTGGTGTGTGGTGGTTGGATAATTCAAACACACACACACACACACACACACACACACGTGGCCTTTGAAATAGCGTGATTTATAGTCTCAACAGACTCTGAAGTTCACCCAGAAGTTTTTCCATTGGTCCAAAACCTGGTTGCAACAGAAACTGATAGAGACATTAATCATGAGAGCGCTAATGAATGGTGTTTACTCATTCACTCACACACTTTTCTGGAACCGTTTCAAAGTGAATGCTTTGGTTCGATTCCATGAATTAATTTAATGTAGCAATGTTGACTGAATGTGCTGCATCTCACACTTAATATAACGAGAAAGAAAAATATGCCTTTTTTTTCAAATGAGTTCAATAATCGTCTTTTTTTCATTCCTTTTCTATCTGGCTCTCCCTCTCTCTTCCCTATCTTCATTACTCTCCTCTCCCTCTCTCTCTCTCTCTCTCTCTCTCTCTCTCTCTCTCTCTCTCTCTCTCTCTCTCTCTCTCTCTCTCTCTCTCTCTCTCTCTCTCTCTCTCTCCCCCCCCCCCCCCCCCCAGGCGTCTGCTGTATCCAGCCTTGGTCACTCTACTCGTTTCCACGTTAACATTTCCCCCTGGATTTGGACAGTTTATGGCTGGCAAGGTTGGTTCCCCCTCTCTCTCTCTCTCACACACACACACACACACACACACACACACACACACTATTAATGTTTATGCTCTCACAATTCACACAACTTCGATCTGGTTTACACGTTATCATGGCTGTAGCTATGGGTATGTATGTCTTTAACACACAGGGTGTCTGCAGGTTTCATAAGTTAAATTGAAGACTTTTTAAGACCTTAATTCCAGTTGGAATGAACTATGAGAAAATGAAAATGAAAAGAAGTGTACAATGAAGATCTACATGATGAACTGATTTCACACCAAGAAACCACAACATTTTGAAGACCTCTAACACTTATATTATTCTTTGCATTGCATGATGCACATTGTTTTTGGTTATGGACTTTCATCTTTATATTTTTATGTAGCTGTACAGACCAACTGTGCCATTTTGGATCACTGCCATTTACTAGATTACAGCCGGACAATCATTCATGTCTATGGGATTTTGAGCACAGCTGTTATGATCATTATTATATATTTTTTTATTATTTCTAGATGTGCACTACTTACACTCACAGCATAGGCTTAGAGTGGTGTTTGTGTGTGTCGTCTGTGCACATGTGGCACTACACTACATTGGAGGGTGAGAATACTGTCCTTTGGCTCCCACAGTATGACTCACCTGTGTGTGTGTGTGTGTGTGCGTGTGTGTGTGACTAATTTAGACTTCTCTCCAATTTTGCTCCCCTCATCTGTCTAATTATCAGAATTAGCAGTAGAATATTCTGTGCATCCTCAGGCCGTAGACACACATCACACACACATCACACACACACACACACACACACACACACACACACACACACACTCCCTCGGTCTTGGTTGCTAATGAGAGGGTGAGTCAGGCTCTTGTAGCTCTAAATCTGCCACAATAAGCTGCTGATTCTACGGCCTACTCCCCGCTCCCCTAAAACCTTTCTGACACACACACACACACACACACACACCCTCGTTTCTATCTCATATCCCACTGTCTTGCTCTCGCGCTCCTCGGCCATCATTTCTGTGGCGGTGGGCGACATTATCACCGGCCGTGTCTGCAGCTATTCCTGGTTTAAAACAGAGCTACAGATGAATTTGTCTTCTCGCACTCCCGGCCTGCTATCTTAAATCTTCAGTGACATATCGTAATACTCTGTCCCCATATCATCTGCCTGTGCTGACAATCGCTCTATAGACTTATGTGTTAAAAGTATTTTCTTTCCCAAGTGGCAATATTTACATTTGCATCCCCAAGATGAGATTTTGCTCTATTAAGCCGTTTCATGCAAAAATGAAGGTGAAAATCCTCAGCGTTTTCATAGAACTTCCATCTTGGAAATTATGGTGGCAAAAAATGAATGTATCATGTTTGTTATGAAAAAAATATTCTTCACAATTATACATGTTCTCAGTAGATCATTGTTTTATTGCAAAACATAAATTTTTCAGGATTGAAGGAAATAATTCTCATTGACACCCATGTACTTTTCTATCTTGAAATTATAATTTTTTAACAGTGGTCACTGTTAGCAAGTCATGAAACTCAAGTAAACTCTCATTTAAAGAAAAGAAAATATATATATGCCAAAGTTTGGTTTGCCTGCGATGGATCGGCGCATGTTGATGATGTCACTTCCCGCAGCTGACCCAGAAGGAGTCTCTGGTGACGCTGCTGGACAACCGGACGTGGGCCAAGCAGGGCATCGCCGAGGAGTTCGACTACATCGGCCACTCCCAAGCCTGGAAGCACCCGCAGGTCAACGTCTTCGTCACCCTGGTCCTCTTCATCGTCATGAAGGTGAGGAGGAGGAGCTTGTGCTTCCTATGCATTTATACGCAATTGTGTTTCCTTAAGAAAACTGATTTTAAAAGGTCTCTGAAACAGCATTCATACCAAAGTTTGACCAATATGGGTTTTTAAAGGCCAATAGCCGATATTTTGTGCCGAAATTCAGTATCTTAAAATGTCCCAAAAATGCCCCAAAATATTTTTTTTATTCCCCAGAAATGTATTCATATCAGGGTGGAAAAGCCTCATTTGCACCATGGGACAATAGAAAATATAACATCCGTGCATGCTTGTGTGGAATCCAATCAAAATGTCACTTTAGAATCAATTCAGGTTTAGCGCTTCCCATAGACAACCAGTGTTGTATTCAGCAGTTCTACAGTAGATATGTAATCAAACTGCATCATATCCATCATATCAGAGGTGGACGACACTGACTGGACAATATCTGATTTTTAATAAAAAGTCTAATATCAGCTCAATATATCAGTCTAGCCTAATTCATACGATGTGACAATTCATACCACCCTGACTACTTAATAGACGGAAATATACTGGCACACATACAATCACTCATCTTTATCTTAATCTTCCTCATCATCAAACCTCTCCTCCCTCCAGTTACGCCCGTGCTCCTCCTCCTCCCTTCTTTCCTCCTCCCTCCATTCTCACCTCTTTACATAGCGTGTTAATAAGTCCTCTCTTTATTTCCTCTCAGTAATCAGTGTTGGGCGTGTGCTGGTGCGATGTGTTAAGTCGGTATGTAGCCGCTGGTGGCTGCGGCGCCAGTGGAGATAAAGGAAGGTCAGGGGGAGAGTATGAATTGAACACGCCCGTGTTATAAATGGGCACATTTTGCCCTTTTTATTTGATACTAGACCTGGGGTAATGGGAAAGTGTTGGCGCCGAGCCCATCTCCTCTCGCCACCAGTAAAGAACAAAAGGAGGCCATGTTAAAAAATGTTGGAAAGTAGCCTATCTCCCTCTCGCTGTGTTACAAAGTTATGTTCCCGGGAGGCCATTTAAAGTTTTGGTGCTTGCTTTGTGGCTGTATCGCTAAGAAAGAGCTGAAGGACACCATGGAAACATATTGGACCCCAGCATATCTCCATACCCCAGTGTTATACTGTTATGTTGCCTAGAGGCCATTTAAATGATTTGAGCCCCGCCGTCCCATCTCTGATCTTAGTAACAATGGTCCGAAGGAAGCTGAGAAATAAAAGTAGTGGAACCCAAACTATTTCTTCTCAATGTGAATGGGGACAATGCATCAGGGAATCAGGTCATGTACAGTAAAAGTATTGTAACTCCCCTACTGTAAGTAAGGCCTTTTTAGTGTATGGGAAGGTCATCAATACATTGGAGTTTAATAAAGGAAAAAAGGGCCCCATATACAGTAAAGTCTTTGGACCGCAGCCATATCTCATTTTAATTCAAAATAAAAAGCACATAAGGGAAAGACGGTTGTGTATTGTAGCTTTAGTGAAAGCTAAGCTGGGTTCCAGTCCTTTTGCATCTCCTCTTTTCACATTAAAATAATAAATGAATAGGATATGTTACACTTTATCAGCCTGTGACCCGATATGTTTATGCCTCAATCGCTAGGATTTCTACATAGCAAGCTAGCAGTGCTATATTATCCCATAGAGTTCATCAAGATGAGTGACTAATGTTAGGATGTCTTGCTTCACTTTACTGCCTCAAAGCGAAAAAGTTGCTAGTTAGTTAGTTGCTTGTAGTTTTAACATGACTGAAAATTACAATCAGGGAATCAGCCCATTTAAATGTATAGGAACTCACCTTTATGTCTTAAGTAAAGTCTTTTTCAGATATGGATATATCAATATAGTTGAGTTAAATAAGACAGAGAAAATGTGGCCATATCAAATCTTTGCATCACATCTCATTTTGGTTGGAAAGAAAAGGAGCATAAGGAGAAGAAGGGCGATATGTAGTAAAGTAGTGGAACCCAGCTTATCTCCCATGGGTCCCATGGGTCCCATGGGTGCGAAAGAACAAACAGAGGCTGTGATATAAAGTATTTGGAACCGAGCTATTGCACTGCTAGCACTGCTCGGTGGAAGAAACAACCAGCACAGCTATTACATATGCACCTTTCGTTTTACAAGAGGAGATGAGGGCGAGGAAGCCAGCGTCCCGACACCCATCCTCTATTTCCTCTTTGGTCGTGGTGATGAGAACAGGAGGGGGAGGGGTGGGGGGCAAATAAAAGTTTTGGAGCGCAGCCGATCTCTGCGCCTGACTACTCGGGTTGTTGTCGTCGTTGTTGTTGTGGCCGCTGTGTAAGGGCAGGTGGAGGAGAGCGCTGCCAGTGTTGTGATTAGATTGGCTTTTTATGTAACCTTTATTTACCCGGGTCGCTCCGTTCGGCTGAAATGAAACGTCCTCTTCAAATGGAGAAACCTGGAAACGGAGGTTGTAAATCTCCCCTCACTGCAGCGAGAGCCAAGTGTGTGTGTGTGTGTGTGTGTGTGTGTGAGAGAGAGAGAGAAAGAGCGAGGGTGGGAGTGGGTGTGTGTGTGTGTGGCCTAGGGCTGTGTTGTGAATCTCGTAGAGCAGGTAAAGTCCTTATGTTAGAGTGAAACTAGAAGACCCTTGAAAGAGTGTGAGTGGGTGCAGATTGTTTTGTGTGTGTGTGGGTGTGGGTGTGTGTGGGTGTGGGTGTGTGTGTGTGTGTGTGTGTGTGTAGGTGAGTACATGGGCAGCAAGCTGGCTCTACTTTGAAAGTCTAGTTTCCAAGCTACCAGTTACTTCACGTTGGAAGAAGCTGAACAACAGCAAATCTACCCTCAGGTGAAATATAGTTTTGTTACCTAATGTACCGAAAAGTAGTTCAATCTGTTTTGCACAAAAAATAAGCATATGTACATC